>NC_035438.2:27470194-27770194 GCF_002127325.2 Helianthus annuus | reverse complement strand
GTGGATATTTTTCAGCATTTGGATCATGTATCCCTTCATCGGCAGTAATAGGCTTTCTTTTTCTGCTAAAGAGCCTTGGTTGAGATATAGGAAAGGATAGAGCAGTGGTGGATGGTTGACTAACAACTGTTGAAACAACTGGTGTCTCAACTGCTGCTGTCATTACAACTGCTGATGTGTCAGCAGATGTCTTCTGCTTTTGAGCAGGGGTTATTGTGGCAGTTGTTTGGGAGGTGATCAGTGGTTGACTAGCAGTAGTTGAAACAACTTGTGTTTCAACCACTGTTGTCATTACAACAGATGTTGTGACATCTGTTGTCTTCTGCCTTTTAGCAGGGGGTGATGATGGTTCGGCTGTTTGTGATGGTAGTGGTGGTTTTTGTGTTGTAGACACAGGTGGTGGTGGTGGTGGAGCAGTAGTTGTGGTGGTGTGTGATGAGGTGGTGTGTGTTGATGTAATGGCAGCTGTTTGGCTACTGACAGCAGTTTTTGTAACTACTGTTGTATCAGCTGTTGAAGTTTTTGTGGTTTTGGGTTTTTCTGGTTCAAAGTATATCCCATTTTCTATACCTTTCTTTTTCAGCTTGGTTTTCTCCCCCTTTTTGGCATTATCTGCCAAGGGTGTATCCATGAAGAAAATGGTAGATGGACCTTTCTCACTTTGAGAATTCTGTTGTATGCTGGCCTTTATAGCCTTGATGTCTGCTTGAGTGTCTTTGAACCGAGATTCCACCATGTTGGTCAGCATTTGTACTCGATTTGCGTGCTGTTTAGCAGCCATTTGTTGCTGGTGTTCAAGCAATGGTTGGAGAATATTCCAAAGCTCATTTGCAGCAAATGCTTGTGGAGCAGGTGCTTGAGTAGGAGGAGCAGAAGATTGGGCTATTTGAGCTTCTAACAGCTGCGGCACCATATCTTTTATTTCGGCAACAGAAGATTCTAGATTTTCAACTCTGGCCGTCAATTCGTTGTATCTTGAATCATCACCTGATTTAACAGGATCATCTGAATCCCCACCAGTGGTGGTTGTATCAATGTGTGACTTAGGAGCTGTTGCCCAAAAGTCATCCATTGATGCCCCTTTTTCTTGGTACTGGGGCCTTCTTTCTTCAGCAACCGATAAACCTTTGATGTTACCAGCAGCTAAAGATAACTTACTGGTGGTTACCGATGTTGCCATGGAAGAAATTGCCTTCAAGGGAGTCTTAATAATGTAACAACTGTCCAACTGAAGATCTGTTGATCCATCAGTTGTAGTTGCTGCTCCACTTGAACTACCACCGAGAGTTACTTGTAACTCAGGGGGTGTAACCTTCTCAACTGTTGCTTGGATAACCGAGGTATTAACATCAGACCCAGTCACTTGTGGAGGTATGCTCTCAGTAATGGGTGATTGAGAGGAACTGGTTTGTGTCTGTGCAATATCAACTGCATGCAACAGGGGTATTATTGATTGTGGCAATATGATTGATGAGGGTATGGGTGTAGAAAGAGACATGTCCTTGGGATCAGGACTGTGGAAGATAGATCCGAGTGGACCTAGAGCTTCATATTGTGGTGTCCCTGTGCTTACAACTTGATCCTTTTGTGAGGATGCAAGAGGAGTTTGAGGCTGGGGTTGAGATCTTTCTACCAACTGCTGTGAGGAAGTAGCAGCAGTGGTTTCTGGTGACTTTTGTGTTGTCACTGGCAGTTGCTCTGGGATCTCATCTTCCAGAGTTGCCTTTGTTTTGGGTTTGGTGGGTTTTCTGGATGTTTTTCTTTTGGTCTTTTTGGTGGCAGGTGTTGGTTTCAAAGCAGTGGGTGTGCTACTTTGATCACCTGGAACAGTGGGCTCAGCAGTTGTTGCTTGAGGTTTAGTAGCAGTTTCTAGAACCTGCTCTGCCTCCTTTGTTTTTAATTTTATTGGTGCCATCATTCTTGAAAATGTTTCAATTGTTAAACAGTTTATTTTGAATGAGACACCTTGTTTGGGCAATTCTGCATCTTTCTCTACAAGTTTTTGTTCAAAATAATAGCTTAGAAATCTTGGAAAGAGCAGAAATGCTTTATTATCAACGTTCTTTACCAAATCATCAAATATTTCCTGGGAGTAGTTATAGTTTTCATTGTTCAAAATTGCATACCCCAGGCATTGGATTTTTGTTGGTATCTCATTGAAGGACGTTGTTTTATTTGAAACACACATGAGCAGTGTGTGGAATAAAAATCTGGGTGCAGAAGGGAAGTAACCCTTTTGTAGGGTGTCCCTGTTTGGTTGTTCTGCATAGCCCCTTTTCATGAAATCCTTTACCAACTCGTCTTTTGTAAAAGAGGTTTTTCCATTTAAATCATCGAGTTTAAAGGTTTCAGAGATGGATTTTGGTGAGATTTTTACCTTCTTACCCTGTATCGAGGAGTTGATTGTGGCGATGATATCTCCTTGTTTTTCAAGGGTGGCATTTTTCCAGAACTCTCTCTGGGTGTCAAGGTAAATAGGAGCGTCTGCTATTATCAAAGTTTTGTACTTTGATGCAGAAAGGATGTCAAGGATGGAGTCGAAGGTGTGGTTATCGGTAGGTTTTGTGAGTATACCTACATAGTTGTGAGTAGCTTTGTAGCGGATCTCCGGTGTTTCAGCGGCCATTTGAGTGGCTTCTGCTGTTTTGGGGGAAGATGATGGTTTTGATTTTGTTTTCTATTTTGGTTTCGTTATTTTTTATGAAGAAGATCGAAAAAGATTTTTGGAGTTATGAGAGGGAAACTGTTATGAGAAAAGAACTTTTGGAATTCAATTCGACAGTAAAACCCTGTTTTGGTGTTAGGGCAGAGTTTTATTTAGGAAAAAGGTGAATGCTGATGTGTGTGAGCGGTTATAATGATCTGACAGCTAAAAACTGACCACGTGTCAAACATCTGATGAAATGGTAAATGATGGAAGACAGTTGTTCTAACAACTACTGATGGATCAAGTATCAGTAGTTACAACGGTAATAAAATGAAACAGTGGATGTATCAGTGGATGGAACAATGATTTTAAACATCAGTGTTTTTGAAGAGCAGAGGTTGACACTTTAGCAGTGGACAGACTTTAGAAAGCAGATGTTAAAGCACAACAGCATTTTAGATACAACAGTGGTAGAATAATGAAGATTTTTGTCTCAACAACTGATAGTGCAGCAGTGTTTCAACTCTTGACAAAAATGTTAGCATCTGCTTGTTCAGATGTAGAACTTGATTTTACTTTGTGAAGGCACAGTATCTTATCTAACATCTGTTTGAGCATTTGAAATGCTATTCTTAACAAAATACATTTTAGATGTAAATTATCAAGATTAAATTGCCAGCAGTTGTTTACAGGAATTTTTGTTCTAGGTTTTGCCAAGTGTCTATTATTTAGACAATGGTTTAGCATCCTAGATGATGAAGACATATCTACATGAGCTGCTCATTTTGTGTCTAATTACCTGAACTAGAGCATGAGTATCTCAGTAGTCTAAGTCAATTTGCAATCAATTTATGATCTGTGAAAACCAAACTTGAGCTTAACATGACCTTGATATGTGTGTCATTTCCTTTTGACCAGTTTTAGGGAAAGTAATTACACACAAAAACAAGGTAATTACATCCAGACCAGAGATGAACTTTTACTATTAAAAATGAGTAAAAGAACAAAATATATTTCATAAAAGAATAAAATATATCTGGTTTTTATTTCAGAGAAAAAATACCTTAACAAAAATTAAAGGAAGTTTTGAAAAAAAATCAAAAGGATCTGACAGTTTTCCAGTGAATTCATGATCATATTATTCTCAAGTTATTTTGACCATTGTTTGGGTCATTTTCTTGTCAATTGATTGAAATTCATTTTAAGTACAATCACTGGAGATGCCATTGTTACTAGAACAATTCCTGTATTTATGAATGCACATAGTTGTATAATGACCACTGATGATCTGATTTTAATCTCAAGAGTGTTTTATGCTTATACTCTTTTCTTTTTATTTCAAAAGTTTTGAGATAGCTACACTTTGAGATTTGCTCATTTTCCTTTTCCCTTTTTACTCTGTTTATTCATATGTTCAGAAATACTCACTAGGAGATTATATTTTGAACATACTTTGTCCATAATCGTTTTGAAGCAATGTTTTGAGAGATCTGACCATGTTTGAGCATGTTTTATTACAGATCTCACATTACTTATGATTAGGACTGTTTTGACATCTTATTTTCTCAATGTGTTTTTGACAAAGTTGATTTGATCCTTTTGAAGGTACTCAACCTGCCTTTGAGCACATGAGAAATTTTGACCAAAGTTTTATTCCCTATTTTCTTTGTCAGCAGTATTCTAGTGTTTTAGATGAACACAAGTTTTGCTGAACTGGGGTACATACTTTAGTTGTTTATTGAAAACATCACAAATATCAAAACAACAATTGAAATCAATTTTGAAAGCATCGAACGATCCCATAATTTATCAGATATTTTACAGATCTAAAAACTATGAGTGACATATGCATGAAAACACTTGTTGTGTGAAATTTGTGTGTCATATGACATCTTGGTTGATATACAGAGTTTCTGAATAACCATTTTGATCATGATTAATTCGTTACTCTGTTTTTCAACTGAATACAACCATCCCTTAGTATCAATGAATTTATGAGCTGAACTGTTATGTCAAATTGATTGTTAGATCGAATTTGACTGTCCAAGCTCTGATACCAATTGTTAGGATCTAAGGCTGTCTGTGATTGTGTTTGTTTGCATAAAACGAATAAGTGTAGCGGAAATGAGTAGCAAACTTTGTAAACACAAACACAGGAAAGTGTAGATTGATAAACAATTGCTTTTCATTGAGTCAAAAGATTTACATAAAAGCAAAAGATTACAATGCAGGCTTACAATCTAAACTCCCCCTCAGCCTGATACACCAGAGTTGGTTGCACAAGATGAAAGGATGAATTGAGGAGAAAAACTCACTCAAAACGATCAAGTGTAACAGTACAGAGTACTGTCATACTTATAGGCAAACCAAACTACTGATATGCTTCAGCTGACGTCACCATGATAGTGACATCTAACGACCTAACAAACTATAAATACTGTTCTATACAAACTACTGTTATGTAACATCTGATAATCACTAAAGTACAAAACATAAGGAAACTACTGCTTCACGTTCCACTGTTGTAGCCTTAGCACAGATGTTGAGTCTTCAGTGCTTTCTTCAAAGTTGATCAATCTTTGAGAGGGCAGTGCTTGAGTCTTCAGCAGTACTTAGGATACAGCAGTAGATAGAGCAACAGAGTTTGTCTTCAACAGTTATTAGATAATCATCAGAGTTTGGTTTATCAGTTGTTGTAGTTGAGCAGCACTTAACATCCATCAGCTGTTAGATAACCATTGTCAAGGGGAGAGATTAGAGTAAAGTGCTGCTTATTAAGTGTCCACTGATGGGATCCAGTTTTGGCTTTACATTATCTGTTCCTCTGTTAGGGTTCAATCCCAACAAATATGTCAACCAAACTCGGACCTACTTGTAAAACTCTGAGTTGATATTTTGGAACTGATAAAGCTCTGTTCAAAACTCGGACTCAAAGGCGGTTTACAAAAAAACTCAGACAAAATGTCGGATCCAGTAACCAAAACTCGGATTTTTTGAACCAATCTCCGAATTGAAAACTCAGACAAAATGTCGGATTAAAAACTCGGATTTTTTTTGTAACCAAAACTCGGATTTACCTAAAACTCGGACTCAAAGTGGAAACTCGGACACAATACCAAAGATCCACAAAACTCAGACCTAATTTTTCTTAAAACCCTGACAAAACTATATTATAAAAACTCAGACTATGTTATGGAAGTCAAAACTCGGACTTGGTCAAAAGCTCAGACTCAATTTTGGTAGTAAAAAAAAAGGAAAACTCAGACTCAATTATAGTTTTCAAAACTTAGACTTAATTTGAAACTTAACAAAACAAGGAGATTCCACTAAAACTCGGAACTTACTTAAAAACTCGGAACTAATCAACAGCCTCAACAACAAAACTCGGATACAACTCGGATACAAGACTTTTAACTAAACTCGGAATGCTGTTGTTTTAAAACTTGGACTGAGAACTCGGAGCTATAAAAGGTCAAGATGAAAACTCGGACCACTATCTAAAACCTAAAACTCGGACCCCTCATACCTAAAACAGAAAAGTCGGAATAAGTTGATGAGAGTGTAAAACTCAGACAAGTTTTAATAACCAATCTCCGGACTATCTCCCCAGTGTGACTT
The DNA here is from genome assembly GCF_002127325.2 of Helianthus annuus. Classification (NCBI taxonomy): domain Eukaryota; kingdom Viridiplantae; phylum Streptophyta; class Magnoliopsida; order Asterales; family Asteraceae; genus Helianthus; species Helianthus annuus. The sequence goes on along the minus strand of NC_035438.2, from coordinate 27,763,929 downwards.
CACACTGGTTCACCAAAGCACCGGAAACACAGACACAGAATGGAAACTCGGACGAGTAAAACACTTACAAAAATCCGGACAGAGCCTTTTTCAGATCAAAACCCTAGATCTACCAAAAACCCAGCAGTTCTCTCCAACACAGCTCGAATATCTTCATATCTGGACCAAAATCTTCACGTCTTCAAGATGTTTGGCGGAAACAAACATCAAATCAAGAGCAATGGTGATTCAGAAGGCGGTTAGACCATTCTGAATCGGTAACCATGCTCTGATACCACTGTTAAAGCACCAGGTCGATAACGAACATCAAACATTGCACTTGATTCAAGACATGAAGAACAAAATATGAACAAGATAGAAATATGTAGAAGATGAATCTCTTTATTGATGAATCAGTCATCACAGATTACACAAACCAAAGGAGTATACATCATCTACAAGCTGGTTTAGATCACAAAGATCTAAACTTAGCTTTCTCTCACTAACACATAGTATCCCTCTCTCTCTCTAGAATACACACAGTGATGGAGAATGGATGGGATCTTGTGAGAGGTGCACCAAGCACTCAAGAGTTCTTCTTGTTTGTGTCTGTGTGCCCTAATCCTATACAACACATATATATAGACTAGGGACTAAAACTCGGACAAACCAATCTACACAAAAACCAAACCCCTGACCAAAATTCTTAGACAGAAACTTGGACAAATTGTCCAAGGATAAACCTTGGACTAAGTTTCAAGACATGTACAATAAAGACCCTAACAATTGGAAGGCATGCACTTTTCACCCAAAGTGCATTAACAAACTCCCCCTTGATCAGTGCATGGTCTTCATGTGGTCTTGAATTCTTCATTATCATTGACTTTAACTTGGACTTCTGCTTTGGTTGACACAGAACTGATAAGCGACAGTTACCCGGCAGGAACTGCACTTACACTATAGTCGTTGTGGGATTCTGTCAAGACATCGACGTCGCTCGCACCACTTCTCTTTCGAGTATTATTGACGAGGTTATTGTATATGTTGTTGAAGTTGCTAACCTTCGTACTCATAGCACCCCACTTTCCTGAAAAAGAGTCGGCGGTTCGATACACGCCACGATCCATTGCGGCGAAAAACTTCTCGCGTATACGACCCCAAAATACCTTTATGTCTTGGTCGTCTCCTAAAAAAAATTATTTACAAAAGCATAAAAAATATTATTTACAAAAGCATAAAAAAATATTATTTACAAAAGCATAAAAAATATTATCAACAATCTCGTCCTCCGATACGTCGAGCCATGCTTTTGCCAACTCGAACTCTTCCTTAGGCGACCAAAATTCTACCTTCTTAGGGGTATGTTTTTCGGTCCCATCCTTCTTTTTATGACTTATTTTTTTATAGAAGAGGATTCGACTTGGGTTTCGGGAACATATTCGGTTTCACTTGCGTCTTGGGTATCGGGTATGTTTTGTGGTGGCATGTTTGACGGAAAAAATGGGGGTTGAGAATAATACCCGAAATATGGGGGCATAGGTTGAGTGGTGGGATGAGGAGAAGTTGGTGGCATTGGATAATATCCAACCTCACCCGTACGTGAGTCTCGGCGATAGCGGTCCTCTTGCTCGTTGTTTTGCATATTTTGCCAAAACGGATTGGTCGGGTCCCATGGGTTGTTGGGGTTGTTGGGAAACGTTGTTGAGAATTTTTTGAAAATATGAAGAGAAATGTATAAAAAGTGAGGTAGAAAGTGAGAGGAATGATGTGAAAAAGTTAAAGAATAGTGGGTATTTATAATGTTAATTTATAAATAAAATGGAAAGTAAATTTTTTTTTTTAAATTATGACCGTTTTCAACGGTCAATTCTTTAAATGTTCCTCGGTCCAAGTGTAATGAAGCCCGTTACCATGCTCGCGATGACTCAATGGCGCCCCGGCATAGCGCCGGGGGTGTGGAACGATAGCGCCGTGGGGCGCTATAGGTGGCCAACTGGCTTGGGTGGCGCCCCCACACGCTCCAGCCTAAGAGGATTCAACGTCAATGATACAACCCAAACACAATTTTCATTCCCCTAGTGTGGTTTCTTTCGCGGTTTCCAACATTGATGTAAGTGCAACAAATTAAACTCGAAAAGATTACAAGCTTGCATATTTCTCTTTACTTATTTTCCCTGAGATTGTATATCATATTTTAAATAAAAAAGAGTAAAATGCAATTTTACCCTCTTGGAGTTATATGTGATTGGCACTCTGACCTCCTCCCAGGGAAATTTTGCTGTCTGACCCCCCAACTAATGAGAAACCATGCAATATTATCCCCTGCTGTTAAAAACTGTTTAAAGTCAAGCTAACTTACTAACTGTTAAAGGGTATTATTGTCTTTTCCACTTGTTTTTGATAGCTTACTCAATAAAACACCCTATATAATAACTTAAGTAAACATCTTACCCCCTAAGCATCCCCTATTCCTAAAACCTTCCACCGATGATCTCAGCTCAGCTCAGGCGACCTTCCAACTGGCGGCGACAACTTGTTCGATCAGACTACAACTCAAACAAAATGCCGATCTCCTCGACAATCAGAGAAGTGTTGTCCCACATGTCAGGTAAAATCGAACAACTGAACAAGGGTTATTGAAACAGGGGAAAGGGGAATCACTGTGTATGTAACACAGGGGTTTAATCGAACAACTAAACAAGGGTTATTGAAACAGGGGTTTAATCAAACAAGGGTTTAAGGTAACACAGGGGTTTAATGGATCAGAGGGTTTTATTACAGTTGATTTTTTGTAATCTATGTTTGCAGTGGACATGAGGATGCATGTAACACTAAGAACGATTGTGTTCTCGATGGTGGTCAAAATGCGAGGCCGCCCTTTCCTGCATTTCCAGTTTCCCCCTCAGCAGGAAATGGTTGCCTAGTTATGATAACTTTATGAACTCTAAGATATAATATATTTATGTAGGCTGACTGTAGGATGTTTTGGTATCATGTGTATGATAACTGTATATATGGTTGTTGTAGGATGTTTTGGTTTCATGTCTATGATGTTTTGATAGCAGGAAATGGTTGCTAAGCATGTTGTTTTGATATCATGTGTATGATGTTTTGATGTGCATTATAACTGGCATGCATGTTTGATTGTGTTTAGATGATCACAGGCAGGTTAGTTTATATCAATTTGCAGCAGGTTAGTTTATATCAATTCGCAGCAGGTTAAGGTCAAAATTATTATGTGTAGGTTTGTTTATATCAATTTGCAGCCTATATAAATTTACAGCATGTTTGGATAATTGGATCATTGGCAACATGTATCATTTGCAACATGTACCACTTGCAACATGTAGCATTTTGCAACATGTTTGGATAATTGGATTATTGGATCAATTTGCAGCAGGTTAGTTTGTATCATTTGAAATAGGTATCATTGGCAACAGGTTTCATTGGCAGCATGTACCATTTTGCTTATTTCTAAGGTCAAAATGACCATTTTGGTCATTTTGCAGCAGGTTTGATTTGTTTATAGGTTGTTTTTAGATGATCACACTTGTTCCTTGTGTATTGTAACTGTAAGGTTGTTTTTAGAGGATCACACTTGTTCCTTGTTCCTTGTGTTTTGATTTATGTGTATTATAACTGTCTGGTCAAGCATTTTTAGGCGGGAAAGATTTTTTTTTCTGCAGGGGGTAAGGTTTGCAAGAAATATTTAACACCGGAGGGTAATATTGCAGAGTACAACAAACCATAGGGGTAATAAGAAAGGGTAATATAGTCATTTTACACCAGGGGTAATATTGCAGAGTAGAACAAAGCACAAGGGGGTAATAAGAAAGGGTAATATAGTCATTTAACATACTATTTAACAGAACTGTTAAGTTCTTTGACGACAGGGGGTAATATTGCATGGTTTCTCATTAATTGGGGGGTTAGACAGCAAAATTTCCATAGAAGGGGGTCAGAGTGCCAATCACATATAACCCTAGGGAGTAAAATTGAAGTTTACTAAAAAAAAAAAAAGACTTAATTACTTTCTTATGAGTGCTTCAATAGGTTGCACTCCCAAGGATGTGGAAGTGCTGATGTATTTGAAGAATTGGGTGTAGCAACTGTATTAGACCGTGAGGTACTTTCTATGTGAATTGTGGTTTTAGTCTATCTGGTTGATTTCTTTTAAACCAATTCAGTTATATAGTAGTGATAAAACTTTTTGAACCATTACCTGGTCTTTTGTTTCTAGCAAACACCATTCTTTTGTAACTTCGAAGACTTAAAATATTGATTTAGGGCGCTGATTGACTTGCGTTTCGAAAGTGATTAATGTGACTTCAAGAATTTGAATCGGTGAAAGGTAGGTAATTTTACATATATTTTAATTATCAATTTTCTTTATTGTGATATTTGACATGTTTATCTAGATCTTGACCCTAAATAATAAACCCAAAAGCATAATTTCTTTTATGCAAACTGAAGTCGCAGTAATCACATATTCTTTTATGTTTTAATTTGCGTTCATGTTTTTAGCATAGTTTTATGTTGCATAGATCTCAAAGGCACATTAACAGTTTGGCATAAATAGTGGACTTGTTGTCCACTTTGAAAAGAAGCAATTAGGAGAAAACAAGAAAATTTGCATGAGAGGTAGGTTTTGGGTCTTTTTTGAGAAAACAAGATTACTGGATGATATGGGTAGCCGAGGATGACACATTGGTTGCAAGTATGAATTGAAGATGTCGTTTGGGTTGCAAATATGAAGACATCGGTTTGGGAATTTATTGTATATCATTTTCATTGTTAGAGATACATATATTTGTGTTACTTAAAAACTTTTGTAATTTTTTGTTACTTTGAAACCATTATAATTTATATTTTTGGGTTATTTTATATTGGTTTTAATTTAATTTTGGCTGATGAAAGGAAAGGTCATCATGAAAATGTTAAGTGTAAGTGTAAGATACTTTATTATTATGATCGTCCTTAATCATTATTATTAAGAAATCATGATCGTCCTAAATCATTATTATTAATATACCAAGAAAATAATAATATGATATTATGTTTAACTATTGACTTCACTAGATGAAGCGGCCAGTCCACTAGTTGCAATTTATGAACGATAGTTAGATTAACACAAAACCTATAATCATGGCACTACTTTCATGTTTCAAGAAAAAGTTTTTCTTCTCTTGATATAACTAAACAAAAAAAAAAAAAAAATACCTAAAAAATTTCTTTAATATAAACGAATAATGTCAACCTAACGATCTCACATGAAAAAACAATAAGTGTAACACAACTAACAAAAGCAAACAAGAACCATGATATGGCTTTATTTAAACACGAGTAAACTGCCATTTTGGTCCCTGTGGTTTGAGCAGTTTTGCCATTTTAGTCAAAATCTCAAACTTTTTAAATCTGGATCCCTGTGGTTTGTATTTTGTTGCCATTTTAGTCCAAAACTCAAAATCTCTTATTTTTTTACTGTTTTAAGGCCTCTTTTTTGTCTTTATCTGCAGGGGTAGTTTGGTCTATTTAATTTTCATTAAACCAATTTATTTATTAAAAAACCCACATAATATAAATACCCTCTCTATGGCAGACCAATTACATCATCATCTTCAACCTCTCTATTGAAACCCTAACCAGAGATCAAAATGCATTTCAGTGAACTGAACCATTTTTTTTTTTTTTTGCAAACCAAATTCCAATTCTAAGAACTCCTTCCCTGATAAAAGATTCAATTCAAAGCAAAATGGGATTGTTCAATTCAAGTAACAGAGGTTGGGGCTTGAATCAGTAGCAGGTCTCATTCAAATTGGCGAGGTGTTAGGTTACTTGAAACGGTTTCAATAGACAAAGGACCTGATGTCGATTTGAGAGAAGAAACAGAAACCGAGAAACGTACCTGAAGGCGGCTTGAAGATGGGTGCGGCTGAAGACGAAGACCGGCGTCGATTGGGGTTGGGTTCAGGTTGGAGAGGGTGCACCGGCGACGATGGGGATTCAGAACGGAGATGGAGTTTGAGGGCGGTGGTTCTGCACCGGCGACGATGGGGATTCAGAACGGAGATGGAGTTTGAGGGTGGTGGTTCAGGTTGGAGAGGGTGCACCGGCGACGATAGGGATTCAGTACGGAGATGGAGTTTGAGGGCGGTGGTTGATCGGCGCGACGGCTAATTGATGTTTGGAGATGGAAGGTATCTATGGATGATGATGATGTATGGGGATGAAGATGATGTGGGTTTTTTAATAAATAAATTGATTTAATGAAAATTTAGTGGACTAAACGACCCCTGTAGATAAAGACAAAAAAGGGGGCCTTAAAACAGTAAAAAATTAGAGATTTTGAGTTTTGGACTAAAATAGCAACAAAATGCAAACCACAGGGACCCAGATTTAAAAAGTTTGAGATTTGCACTAAAATAGCAAAACTACCCAAACCATAGGGACCAAAATAACAGTTTACTCTTTAAACATTCATCCTTTCCACCCTGTTTTTTTTTTCCTTCTAAAATTACATTAAACCTCAATTAACAATAAGCAAGAACACCAAGTAATGCCTATAGATGAAGATTATTATTGAAATCAAACTCTATTATTAATGAAAATTATACATGGAACCAAAAACTGAGATCTATACATAATAGTAACTAGTTACGTCACGTGTCACAATTATGTGAGACCAAGATTATTTTTTCCTCTCTTATTTCACTCGTTCGTATTCTATTTCTTAATTTAGAAAAGTTGTATAAAAAGCTATTCATATTTTATCTCAAAATATCGTTTATTAGTTCCTAAACTTTTATTACTAACTATTTAATATTTTATTTATCAACTCGTGTAACACACGGGTTTGTAACCTAGTAATTGTAATACTAGAAAACAAGTTTGATGTTAAGGTTGTTGTGTTTGATATTTTATTATCGTTAGAGCTTGATTCGATGATATTTTTTTTTTGTTTTCAACTTGTTAATTTATAGAACTTACTAGCCTAAGATCCCGCGAGTTTCGCAGGTGGCTTAATAATCTAGGAAAAGGCGTATATCGAACAACAATAATTTAGTTCTCTTTAAACCTAGATCTCATGTTCGATTCTCTTTAATGCTTCCATGGCTACTTTTAGAAGAAGGTTTAACGTAAATATTTTTTATTTTATTTGTGTGACTGGTTAGAAATACGGGTCGAAATTGCCATCTAAACTAAAACTCTTGAAAATGCACAGTTACAACTAACTATCTAAAAATAATTGGTGTTTAGATTAGGAATATGAATACAAATGATATCACATTCACAATAATCAAAAATTAAAATGACAAACAGAAAAAAGTTCAATGATGGATTCAATAACTCACTAAGGTAATTGTAATCAAGACAAAATACACTTACAAAAAAAAATAATACAAAAAAGCATACCAGGCTTGTTTAATGACGATGGATGATAGGCGTGGACCTCCTCAATATCATGTTCAGAAAAGGTTCTACTCATGGTGTTGAACATGAAAGCCTCATTGAATGTCATGACGATTTGTAGGTTACCTTGAATCAGATAGTAATGATTGTATAATATTTAGAAAAGATTGGATCTTTCTACAAACACAATAAGAAAAATTACCATTTTCTTCTTTGTTGCTACCGGGATATTCTTCTTCGGAGCCTTCATGGATGATAACATGTGACCGGGTTAGTCAAATGGGGCTTCACTAATGAGAACGATAACCCAAAGTAAATTGCGCCAACATGGAACCAAAGAGGCTCTAATCCTATACCAATTTTTTTTCAGTTATTATATATAATAGATAATAGAAATAGATAATAGCTTATCCTATTCAATTCTTACTCAAATGATCAAATCAGAAAAGGTAATGGTAGATTATATTAAAATTCTAAAGTTGAGCTATAATTAAACAAATAGCAGTTAAGAGTTAAGACTTTGAAAGCCTAGTGTCAAGTGCTATGCTATTAAATCCATTAACATGTTCCATGAACTTACTCCATTCTAACAATCTAATGCCAAGATTTATATGTGAGAAAATGAGCAAGGTGGGGCGGGGCGGGTATGGCTCAAAACACTTAAGAGTCTAAACATGTAAGTGATTTACAGGTCAGGTAGAGTTGGATGAAACCCTTTATTTCCAGATTTTTGAACTTACTTTTTTAAATATTTAGTGTCTTAAATATAGTTACAAAAATATACTGAAAAAAGATGATCCAAAACCTTGAGAAAATTGTATGCTTAAAGAGACACTTTGATATATATTTGATCAGTAGTAAAATTAGCTGTATTTTATCTGTTCTAACCCACATGACCCGTTATTAATGGCTGCCAATCCTTAGATGCTTAGATCATTGGTGAAGTGGAGAAAATTGTACCTGGTTAACAACGAATCCTTTCAATATGCTGAAAGAATCATCATGTCTTGAAGATGTGGCAGAAGTTGTAAGAACTACAAATGATTTCGTATCTTAAGCGACACTTGGGAGTTCGAATTCGGCCCATAACTTGTACTCTTTCAATTTGTGAAGGTCGAATAGTGTTATGAGAATAAAAGAAGAATTTATACAATTTCAACGTATTCATGACTATTTTTGTACCTTGTTACCCGGGAATGGTCTACTCTCCATATAAGCGAGTCGTGTTCGGAAGAGCATATAAAGTGGCTCCTATTGTTGTTCGAACAATTGCTTTTGTAGCATTTGATGGCACGGATATTTGTAACACCGCCACCTTATTAAGCTCCTGAATATAATCAAAGTTAACATCATTCCAAAGATGAATGTTATCAGTAGGCAACAATGGATTCTATAGGCTCGTGAAGTGGGGCACTCAAGAATATGGATTCTATAGTATCAAGATGTCGTTTCTCAATCTAATTTGCTCAATCGCCGCATACTTTCATTACAAAGACTCCCCCTTAGATCACTCTACATCATAATATACAGATTCCAGCAATATGTAAGCTGGATACAATGTTAAACTTTCTTTGTAACATAAAATCCATGAAAATACCATATATTATCCATTTCATTTCAATCATATGAGAAAGAACTCCAGTAAATTACAATTAGTTATACAAAAATTCAACCAATAAAACTATAAAACTACCTAAATTTAGCAGCACTGACACGGGATACTGATATATTTAAAAATACATAAATTTAGCAGAACTGGCACAAGATAATGATATATTGCTTAAAGAACATATGGATGGTCAAATATATTTAGGAAGCAAGAAAAGACAACTGGGAGTTGGATTCTATTTTGCACCTTAATTAAGTTAGATTGCTAAAATAAAGAATGGTAAAAATTAGTTTCCATTTCTTGCAGTTTGCCCTTAGTTACCTGTACATAAGACTTCAGAGCTTAAAGTATGCAGTGCATAAAAAATGGCAATAAGATACTCGCTCATCGCGCCCAGCACGTCCAATTTTCTATAAAATATAACATACTTTAAATTGAGTGATATAATAATCAACATGGAAACAACCTGGTGGATAACAGACGTGGCAAGATTGGTGAGCCAAAAAGGGTTGAATTTTGGATAGATTAGTTCAGGTTGAAGCGGGTGAGTTTTAGTGCAAGTCAAAACAGAGCTGGGCAGGCTGGGTTGACCAGTAAATATTGGTCTGTCCTTCTAAAAAAGAACTAATAAGTTTTTTTTCTCGCTGAATTATATCATTACAACTATAATCTATATCTTCAATAATTGATTCATGATAATAATCCTAAATCAAACAATCTATCAAATTAAACAATCTGGTATAGAAAACACATTGAATTAAAGAAAAAACAGAGAAAAAATACCGGTCAAAGAAGCCGGAGGCTGATAACTTCAGAGACATTAACACCCTTGCTTGACGTGGTATGTTTAACTGATGGCACACAATAAGAAAGCGTTAATAGGGACCAAGAATGGAAGAGGTGATTCAAAAAAAATATCACATATGAGAGATATAGGGTTTAATTCTAAAAACCTGAATCGTATCTCTTAACATAAGCTCAAATACGTTTCAAAAACAATTTGCATCAGCAAATATTAGAATAAATCATCTTCTGTATATCAATATGTAACACAATTAGTTTCAATTGCATGAAACCCTAATTGAAACAATAACTCTGCAAGTTATGTTGATATAAACGGAAACAAATGCAAAAAAAAAAGAGAGAATCAGATACAGGATGAAGATAGATCGCCTTAACTCTAGTTGTGACTGACCGATTCCAAGAGGGTTTTAGCCATCTGAAACCAAAGCAATGATCTCTACCTACAAAATTGCAATACAGATCTGAATTTCACCTAAATTGTGAAAGAAAAAAATAACCCTAAATGCGAACTAATAAAATCAGGAAGAAAAAATGAACAATAGGCAGATTGATTCCTAACCTTTTATGATTTGGATAGCGCTCTTGGTTTTGTCGATATGATTATTGCAGAGGAAAACGCTGCTGAACCAATTAGGCTTTGAAGAGTAGAAACTTGATTGTCTCTCATAAAACTTAGTCTGTCATAAGAAGAAGAAACGGAGCACCAATCAATGGTAATATGAAACTGAAATTAGGGTTTAAAGGAAGCGGATGAAAAAAAGAGCGGAGGCAGTATATTAGGGTTTGTGAATTGTGAATACGAAATATGAGAGCGTGTTTTTGTTTTAGCGCTCAAATTGATTCAGAATAGAATAATAAGATGCCAGGTGGCAATTAGTGGATTAAAATTATGCCAAGTGGCACCAAAATGTATTGTTTTAATATACATAATAGATTTCACTCGTTCGTATTCTATTTCTTAATTTAGAAAAGTTGTATAAAAAGCTATTCATATTTTATCTCAAAATATCGTTTATTAGTTCCTAAACTTTTATTACTAACTATTTAATATTTTATTTATCAACTCGTGTAACACTAGGAATGGCAATGGGCCGGGCTTGGGCCGGGTATTGGTAATCCCAGGCCCGTACCCGGTTGTAATTCTTTGGCCCATACCCGGCCCGTTACCCGTCGGGTATTTTTCGGGTAATTACCCGTCGGGTATCGGGCATACCCGCGGGTATCGGGTATACCCGTTAATTTCTTAAAAATACATGTTAGGACAAATATGCATTTTTTACTTTGATGTTTATATAATTTACTATTTTAATGACTATAATAAATGAAAATATGACTAATAACTTACATATCATAATCAGGCCACATATACTAAACTAAATTAAAATGATTACTTAATTAAATAATTGTATCAGGACCACCTATTTGCATAAAACATCCACATAATAAAGGGTGATAACTTCCATATCCAATATACATGCTTAAAAATAAGTTATATGTTAACTAAACATTTGCCAAAAAAATAGCCACATATGACTATAGAGGAGGTAATAAGTACATTTACTAAGTTTATATATATGGAAATCTATAATTCGGGTATTATTCGGGTAAATGGGCCGGGTATCGGGCGGGTATCACTAAATCCCATACCCGTACCCATACCCGAATTTTTTCTATTTTTAAGCCCGTACCCGGCCCATACCCATTGGGCTTCGGGTATACCCGGCCCGTATGTTTTGGGTTTCGGGTATACCCATCGGGCTTGGGCTTTTTTGCCATCCCTATGTAACACACGGGTTTGTAACCTAGTGATTGTAATACTAGAAAACAAGTTTGATGTTAAGGTTGTTGTGTTTGATATTTTATTATCGTTAGAGCTTGATTCGATGATATTTTTTTTTTTGTTTTCAACTTGTTAATTTATAGAACTTATGGTTGTGTTAATGTTTTTAAAATTATATATTTATTTCATAAAATAAGAATTAAAAAATGTAAAGAAATAAAGTCGAGGAGGTCATAATCAAAGGAATCTAATAATGAATCTTTAAAGCGCATTCAAAAATAATATAAGCAAAATGGATCCAAGTTTCTTAATGGAGTGGTTTGGGCATTGGTGCACAAAGGGTCTTCACACTTCACTTGGTCTACATCAACCATCCCTTTATTTCATTATTTATTGCTCAAATATAAAATAAAATAATTGCTACGATATTTAATTTAAAAATAAGAATTTATTGTCACTTTATTTATTATTTACTAAAAGTAACACAATTAATAATTTGGTTTAATGTGTGATGTTTGGTAAGATTCCCAACAATGAATAACCAAAATTACAACACCGAAGGAAAAACTCAATATACCACATTTTTTAATTATGTTACATAATATCTAATCGGTACTCAAAATGAACAAATGCCTTTGCACACAAAGGTCTTTTTATGTTTTCAGTTTTGTACAGTTTCATTCTTATATGAATTATCCGAAGGGATACATAGACCAGACTACCGAACCGTAGGGGGACCACAAAGGACGAATGTACCAAAAGAACGAAGGCAAATCATTGTTTGACGGATGAGACGAACACAGCACTTGCCGAACCATGTGCATAAAAGGGAAGAAAGTACGAGATTTGACAACCTGACATTAAGTACGAGTTTGTTATACATTTAATGCCACCTAACTGACAAGATGGCAGAGTGAATAGTAGATAATGTCGGGAAGATACCATACACATAAAACAAACACCAAAAGATCTCACACTCCCCAAAGATAGTTGGGGAACACTTATAAAGGAAATAGTAAGCGAAAGTCATCCTTTGGGATCTGGACGAAGGTCCGGGTATGCCGAAGGAGTGAAGAAAAGCCTACGGGTTGACAAGACCGCCTGCAGAACAAGTACATCCAAAACATCAATCACCAGTGATGTTTATCTCTGGTAATACACATGCATTTAATGTCCAACTAATCTTACTCTGTATAAATAACGCATTTATCACCAAAGGTAAAGGCAATTAAACATACACACATAACTATAATACAAACATTTCTCTCTAAAAATGGTGAACTTACTCTCACGCCGGAGTCAGGTCACAGAGACTTCCCCCTCCCTGTGACGAGACTGACGGTTTCCTTTAGTGTGCAGGATCTTGAAACCCTTCTTTCCAACCCGAGGATCACACTGTGGAGGTAGAAGCTGCCCGCCTGGATTTAATACTTCTACATCATTAATTATAGATTGTCACGCAATTTCTTTATAAAACCAAAATGATGGTTCCATGATACATTTGACCTTGTATTTCTTCACTATAATCATAATAATCCTACCCTACTCTCTTCTACAACTTGTGTTATGACCCACTCCAATTCATAAACTTGTTAACCTCATCATACAAAACCAAAATCGCTGTAGCTCTCGTGCTCCCTCGAAAGGGCCCCACGACAAAACGACCACAGCCCCTCCGCTTTAAAAATTGTTTTCCAGCAATCCAAAGTGTCTTTATACATGGGTCGCTCCATACCCGACTGCATCATCATTATTTTGTTACCATTTATGATGTTGTGCATGAACATTCTTTTGTGACAAGTATAAATCAAGCAAAATACATAGTTAGCCAAGCAGAATTAACAAAAGGTGTCGTCATGTCTCTCCTTTTATGATTCCCAGTAGTGTCACCTAGAATATAATGATAATGATTCTACTTATATACAAATCAAGATCCTGCTTTGCCATTATTATGCATTATCTTCCAATGGCCAATAAGTGATTCTTTCTTTCTTTGGTTCCTTAATAGTTGATATTTCTTTTTGAACCACCCTCTTCGTGTCATTGCCATCTGATAACGCATCATCATCTATGTAGCCAAAGCATCAATTACAGATGCTCTATTTTTATTATATCAACCATCGTTACTATCATAATTTCATTCTAATTTTCTTTACGTTGCTTGCGTTATTATCTTGCATGACAAACTTGTAAAGCTTTCTAAAAAATTAACAAGGGTCGACATTAGTACTCAACATTGTGACAAATTAAAACGTTAATACCAGATTTTACAACAAAAAACTATTTAGATTTTGCAACAAAAAACTATTTGGATCTGACATTGAAACTTGGCAGAAACGACAAGGACCAACGGTGTAATTTTTTATGGTTTGAGTCAAATTACGAAATTGGTCTCTAGGTTAAGATTTTTACAGCTTTCAGTGTACACTGTTGTTTAAATATGCTAAATTGATTAGTTAATTTTAAGGGCACTTTAAGTCATTTTAGATTTTAACATATTTTATTTTTTATTTCTTTATAGCTAAAAGAGTAAATGCATATGGATTTAACAGAAAATTAACTGTTAAGCCAACGGACCATTTACGCAAGCAAATACATATGAATTTTGACGCATTTGTGTCTTTAATAAGATTGAGAAAAGTAAGGCGAGTACAAACTCTCGCAACCAGGCAGACATGTCAACGTCCTGCCTTACTTTTCGAAGAAAGTGTATGACGAGTAACTCAACAACTAAGATCTCCTCGTGTTGCCAACACGCGAGGACAAAGAAATAGCCTATAGCTTCCTCACCTATAACCATGAACCTTAACTTCCATAGATAGTAAGGCACCTACTACGTAAGAATTAGTCTTCCATCTTTACAAACTTATGCATATACTAGTGTTATCCATCACACATAGCCGTATATGCTTTGTAGACACCACTTGTACTCATCTCTTTCTTGCTAGTGTGAGAAATAAATAAACAAATAAACATACCCAATAACATATTTAACACCATAATCATTGTGCAACTCACATAATCATTTTAACACCATAAGTCAGACCGACGGAACAGCATCTATGACTTGGTTCAACAGCTCACTATTTACTTGGTCATCGTATTCATAGAAAATAATATATCAAGCAACTGTGAATAGTATCTATCTATAACAATGTAATTTCAATGATTTTAAGGTTGGACATTTAAGTGACAACGACGAGCGGGGTTGACCAGACATTCTTTGGTTCATTTCTTCTAAATTTATAACAAAAGTACTATTAGGGGTGTTCAAAAAACTCGTGGCTCGCAGCTCGCTCGAAACTCGCTCGAAAAAAGCTCGAAGAAAGCTCGGCTCGAAACTGGCTCGGTTGTAAACGAGCCAGCTCGGCTCGGCTCCATTTGTAAACAAGCCGAGCTCGAGCTTGGCCTGGCTCGGCTCGTGAGCTCGTGAGCTGGCTCGATAAGGTTTACATCCTTGTCCCACATCGCTTAGAAAACTAAAACTAAGGGAGTTTCTCCCCTATAAAAGAAGGTAAAGACAATGTACAAAATAAATTAACTATTTATACTTGCATAGTTAGCCATATGGTTAAACTAAATGGCAAT
The DNA here is from genome assembly GCF_002127325.2 of Helianthus annuus. Classification (NCBI taxonomy): domain Eukaryota; kingdom Viridiplantae; phylum Streptophyta; class Magnoliopsida; order Asterales; family Asteraceae; genus Helianthus; species Helianthus annuus. The sequence goes on along the minus strand of NC_035438.2, from coordinate 27,748,759 downwards.
TATAGTCCATACTCTATGAAGAAATTCATTTTAAGGGCTTTTTAAGTAGTAAATTTTGCGATTCTTTGTTAGTTCGAGCTAGATCGAGCCGAGCCGAGCTAGCTCGAATTCGAATCGAGTCGAGCTCGAGCCTCAAATCTCAGCTCGATTTGAAATTCGAGCTCGAGCCGAGCCAGCTCGAATCGAGTTCGAGCCGAGCTCGAGCTGGGTCTAGCTCGGCTCGACTCGGCTCGTTTACAGCCCTAAGTACTATTTTGACAAACAGCCATGAACAATGTTTCTGTTTCTTATAGAAACAAACGCTATCATATAATTCGTTCGGTCTGTTTACTGTCCTATAAACCTAACAAATAAGATTCAACTTATGTTGCATTACAGTCTTTTAAATTTTCTGGATCATAGTCATTACCGTAGTATCCCATAGGCCATAACACAAATATAACTCACCAAGTAAACCATACTCACTATTACACGTCTACGCAGATACAGTTTTTGGCTTCACACCAATCTTTCTCCAAGAAACACTGGGCATGATCTGCTTAGTATCCACACGGTCCTTAAACTGAACCGCAACGTTGAGCAGTGAGTCAAGAAGTGAGTCCGAAAGTAGGTGTGGTTGTAGTCCCAACTCAATGAGTTTCGTGTGTTTAGCATTGTAGTAATGTTCCTCAGCTTCAACTCTCGGGTTTGGCACAGATATTGTTTTCACCTCGATTCCAAGCTTCTCACCGGCTTTCGTAACAAGTGACGCAAGTTGGTTCACCGAAAACTGCTCTGTAAATTGATTAAATACCCGCATTTCACCGCGTTTCGCTGGAGTAGCAATTGCAAGCTCCACACATTGGACCGTGTCTCTTATATCCAGGTATCCTCGAGTCTGCATAACAGAAAAACACCAAATTACATCTCAACTAGACACATTCAATTCAAAATAAGTATAACGTAACTTGTAAGATTCGGTTAGCATTTATTTAACAGATCTAACCTGGCCTCCTTTGCCGTAAACAGTAAGGGGATGACCAACCGCAGCCTGAACACAAAATCTATTCAAAGCGGTTCCAAACACTCCATCATAATCAAATCTATTACAAAGTTCTTCATGCATCGCAGTCTCATCGGTCCGCACACCGTAAACCACACCCTGGTTCAAATCAGTAGCTCGTATCCCCCAAGCTTTACACGTAAACGCGATATTATTCGAATCGTGTACTTTACTCAGATGGTAAAACGAGCTAGCTTGTTTTGGGTACGGCAAAGTATCGGTTCTTCCATTATGAGTAATGGTTATATACCCTTCTTCGATATCTATATTCGGTGTACCGTATTCTCCCATTGTCCCAAGTTTTACTAAATGACAATCTTCGCTAAACTCCTTTATAGCAAATAAAACGTTAAGTGTACCTAGAACGTTGTTTTGTTGGGTGTATACCGCCCTTGACCGGTCAATCATGGAGTACGGGGCGGACCTTTGTTCACCAAAATGGACTACAGCGTCGGGCTTGAACGATGTGAACGCCTCTGCCAAAAACTCGAAGTCACAAACATCACCAATGTAGAGACTTATGTCTTTTTCGGTAAGAGATCTCCACCGTCGGATCCGGTCATGAATAGATGAGATCGGCGTGAGTGAATCAAGCCCAAGTTGGTGGTCAAAGTGGCGACGAACAAGGTTGTCAACAATGGCAACTTCGTAGTTTTTGTTGGATAAGTGAAGGGAAGTAGCCCAACCACAATAACCATCACCGCCAATGACCATTACCCGAGTCGGCCTTGACTCTTGACCAGAGGTTTGGTCAGAACCGGACCCCGTTTTGGCTGTTGGCTGCTGAAGAGTGGTTGCACGCACCGACAAAAGTTTATGCGCATTCTTTCTGTTTAACGGAAGGGTTTTGAACGGTTTAACTGAAGTTTGTAAAGTGAGTGAAGTAGGTAAAGAAGAAAAACATTTCTTCAACGAGTTAGGGCTATTATTTTTCGAGCATGAGGAGATATTCAACGGGCAAGACGCAGAAAGTAAATGTGCCATTTTCACATCAGACGCTTTAACCACCGATAAAATGCTGTATCAGTACCTACAGTAATTAAAATCGAAACTTTTAAATGTTAATGTAAACGAAATCGCTAACGAAATTCACATTTTACACGCATTGTCCAAAAAACAAACAGGGAGACTACAGTTTCACCTACTTGATAAACATTTGGTACAATCTTCATAAAAACAATTCTCAATTTGTGTTATTGTGTATATGTTCATAATCCAGAACAATTTATCTTTAAATAGTAAACAGGCTTTCTTATAAGGTCAACTGTACAACATAGTTAAAAAAGCCCTAAAATATAAACATCTTTATCTGAAGCAACTAAACCCTAAATTCAACAATTAAAAACCATAAATGTTACAAAAATTAGGTTTATCTTCAACAATTCGGAGCAAAAAATGAAATTAACACGAGTTCTTGGGTGAATTATACACAAACATAACGGATTGTTACCAATTGGAGATAACGAACATGAAATTGCATAATAAACGCCAATAGAAATGAGTACAAAGGGGAGGATATACCCGCTGAGTGATTAGCGACGAGAATCTGTTGCAATAAGTGTTGATGATTGTGGATTTGGTTGCTGTGTTATCTTCTTGTTCTGGTTTCGTCGTGATTAATAACTAAAAAATGAGCATCAAGCCAGCATTATATAACGGATATTCCTCTTTGCCCAATGTTGCTTGTTTTGCACGAATGATCCTTCAACTTTGTTTTTATGTAATTTTTGGTTTTGAAATTTGTCATTGTTTTTTACTAGGACGGCAATGCTTCATATGGGAAGAGTTATGAATTTTGATAATTCTAGACAAAATTGCTAGAAAACGTGCTTTTGCTTTAGGTTTATATAGAAGGTTTAAATAAAATCTCACTTGTCATTTTATATATTTAAAAGTCACTTCTTTACAATTTTTTTTCAGGTTTCGTCATTTATCGTAAACTCAAGAGTTAAACGCCTGGTTGGTCCCAGTGGTTTGCAAAAATTGCTGACTTAGTCCTAAGGCTTCACTAATTACACACTTAGTCTCAATACTTGCAAAAAATGAACTCGCTTTATCATTTGCCCTAACATCAGTTAGATTTCTTAGTTCACACACCCCATGTGCATGTCACATGAGGATAATCTTGTGTGAATTTACTTATTTACCATTGAAGATAAAAAAAAGAATATAAATTATTATATTATAAAAACCTTTTAGGGCCCACCCCTCATCCCCTCTTCTTCTTCAAGCCAGTAACCACCACCCATCATCTCCCAACCCTTTTCCGACGACCTTCTGAACCGACCAGCCAAGAACTCAGTCACCACCAAGCCTACAAACCTACTCCTTCACTATCGACCAACCAATCAATACAACTGCGAGAGGAAGAACAGGGAAGATATGGGTCGGTAAGTGAGATTGAACAATAATTGAGATGGAGGCATTTATATGATATCCGAATAAAGGAGTGGATGATCTAAATCAAACTGATCCGACCTGGAGTTTATTCGGATCCCGCGTGGATTGAATTTGTATGTGTATTTAGAATTTAGAATGGATTCCCTCCCAAAATCACCATATACCTCCACCATAACATGCCACATCAGCAAAAAGCTCCTCTATCACATGCCGCATGGCCCAAATCCAGGTGGTTGTTGATGTGAAACATGAGGCCGCCTCTCACATTTCTAAGTGCCCCCCAATAGATGATGCCAAAAATACACCAAATTTGACAGATGGGCATTAGGCATCAAGTCGGCAGGTCGAAAAGAGGCCCTTTTGAGGTCAAAGAGGACGATCCAAAAGCCGAAAAATTGAGGCAGTGATGGTTATTACACTTTCTGCCTATGTTGTTGTACGTTACAATGCATATGTTTTGCCTACCGTTTACTTTTGCATTAAAATGACACCATTTCATGTTTTACTACTCTATCAGTTTTATTTTTTATCGTTTTGTAGTTGTAAAATGTTGATGTTTGTTTTCCTTTTATACATTACAGGATGTGCTTTTGTTTGTAATGTTGTTTATATTTGTGTATACTTAATATAGATTATCTTTGTTTGTTACGTTGTTTAACGTAACCCGTCAACCAGACAGGTATTAAACTTTTTTTTTTACGGGGGCACAAACTAGTTGGGTTAAAACAAGATGTGTCAAAACAAGTCAGATCAAAATGGATCAGGTAAAAGTAAGGCATATTTATCCACTTAATGATTTTGTAAAACTATTCATAGTTATTTTCTTAATAATACGATAAATTTCACTTAGAGATGATTCTTTTCTTTAAAAAAAATTGTTTAGAAACCTTTTTATTGTACTTAGGCCGTTCAAATTTGTACTCCTTTGTCACTTCGGCCGTTCGAAAACAAAAGCTATGGGCACTTTCGCTAAATTAAGAAAGCACTTGAGCTAATTTAAGAAAAAAAATAGAAGGTTATTGTAATTGAATTAAAATAAAAGCCTAATCTATGACTGTCTGCATATAAAATATGAAAATCATAAAGGAATCTATTGAATATTGGCCAATAAAATTAGAAAATTCATGAAAATCATAAAAGAAATCATTGAATTTTTTTTTTTTTTTTTTTTTTTTTGAACGGCAAATCATTGAATATTGGTCAATAAAATTAGAAAATCCATAACTGTTTGCATTCAAAAACAAAAGCGAAGTGGGCTGGAGACTGATTGGACGGTGGGCCTAGGCCTACCTTACCTCCTGAATGCACCCGCCACCGGGAGAAACCTAGTCTCAAACAAATAAACTAACTCTATAAGACATAAGACGCAACATATTAACACGATATAATATATTGGGTTATAAAGTGAAAACTTGAAGTTTAATTCGCGAGATAATAAGACGTAATATATTAAGACGATACGATACATTAGCTACAGGGTGAAAGTTTGAAATTTAATGCTCTATCACTCTAACCTAAAGATCGATCACCTCATTCCATTTAATATAATGGTTGTTTAACCTTTTAACAACCAACACCTTTATCTTATTTTTTCCATTTTTTGAACCTTATTTGAATTTTAATATTGTAGTAAAATTGATCACTCCACCGCACCGGAACGGGTTCCCTCTAATATTTTAAATAGATCCTTATACATGTTAACCCCTTTATTAAATAGGTCATGTTTGGATTAACAATCTGTTTATTTAACTGATCGTGTTCGAGCTTGCCGGTTTAACAAGCTGGTTATAAAAAGTGATTATATGTGTGTTGTGTTTCGGGAATTTGCTCCGTATTAGTTTTCAAACTCATCAATTATTTATGGCATGTTTCCCATGTCATTGTTGTACGTTATTTTCTTAATTTTAATACTTAATTAATTCATATTTCTTGGATCAAAGATTATTTTTTTCTGTCAGGATATTTGACTATATCAAGATAAAAAGTTCAAAACAGATGCACCATTGTTGTCAAGGCGACTACAACAAACTTTTTGTTGGTTGAATCGAACATTTGTAATTTGTTTGATTTCACTGCTAAGAAATTCAACTTTGTTTTGACATAAATGTTTGTTTGCCAGCACCAGTTTATGGTTTTGCTATTTATTCTTCCTATATTTCTGTTCAGGTTTCATTGCAGTTAAAGCTGCTTTGGTGACATCGCTTGATCAAGGCAATCAAATAATGCAAACCCGGGTTTTAGTCTACCGTTTGTTACGTCAGTGAGATTCTCTCTTGTGGCGGCGCAAGCCCCTGCCACTGGCAGTGGGTGGTATGGTTTCCCGGGGAACGCCGTTAGCCAAACTATGACGCCAACGTGCGTCCGGTTAAGACAATATAGTCTGGCTAGAGTGATGTTAGGACCTTTTGTTTGAGAAGGTATTAGATCTCTCTCTCAACAAGTTAAGATTCTCACCTTTCAAAAAAAAAAAAAATGCAAACCCGATTAGGACAAAGCCTCGGGTGCATCGGATTCCTCTTGAACACCGCCACAATCGGTTCATCATGGGATCCGAGATGGGAGTTGTTGTTGGCAGTGTATCCGGTGTGATATAGAAGTTTGGAACATTCCGCAACGGTAATGTTACCATTAATTTTATAAAATAAAATAAAATGAACACTTTAAACTAGTTTAATACCCGTCCGGTGGACGGGTTACGTTGAACAGCGTAACAAAAATCAATATTAAGTGTACACAAATTTAAACAACTTTACACATAAAAGCACTATTCTTTAATTTATAAAAGGAAAACAAACGTCAACAATTTCAACCACAAATCCATAGAAAATAAAACTAATACTGAAACATGAATAAACATTAATAAATAAACATAAATAAACAACAAACATCAATCCGTAATATAAGGTTAAAACAAAACTTTCACCGGCTTTCGACATATTTAGGTCAAGCGACAAATATTTCTTTCTTTGTATTTTTAAAAAAATAATGTAATTTGTTTAAAAAAGAGCCCAAATCAATAACAAAACCTTTCTTAATTGGTTCATTTGCTCGTGAGAGAGAAGTTTGGGGAAAATGGGGAATCAAACTACTATCATTCCATCAACCTAAACTTGTACAAAAAACAAACACTACCTGCTATCATTCTCTTGTTTTAACAGACCATAGACTTGTACGAAAAAACATTCAAGCTGCTATTTATGTCCACAATCAACTTTTAATAAGCCATAAGCTTGTCGCCTGCTATTTATATCCCACATTTGACCTGCTTTAATTTCAGTAAAGCAAAAAGTACATTCAACTTGCCCTGCTATCATTCCAGCAACTTGCCATAAGCTTGTACAAAACATACTTTGAACCTGCTAATTATATCCACTTCAAATATAGTAAGACACAAGCAGTCAAAATCAAACTTCAAGCCCATGTTACTATTTAGCATAACCAAAGAACAAATCCCATTCCTCTATATGGCTGCCTCTATAACACTCAATACCAATCTCAAAGAAATAATAACTGATCAGACTCTTAATTTATGAAGGACTAAATGGTTTCTCTACCAAAACTGTATAAAAGAAAAGGTTTTAACTCTTCTGGATTCTTGTGGATGAAGGCTTGTGTAAGAGATATAAACTAAAGCACAAAAACATATCAAACATTAGGTATCTAATAATGAGATTAGAAAAATCATACCCCTTTTGCATGTTCCACCATAATACAACTTCCATCCACATCCCAACCATTTAAGTTGTATCGTGCAATATCAGCATCCCGTGGGTCACTGAAATCCTACAATAAAAATAAAGAGAGAAAGCACAAATGCAAAAGTACCATCAAGCTAAAGGTATGGAAAATAAACAAATAATCTATGCAATAACAACGACTAAAAGTATAATAGTAAAAGCAGCAAGTACATACCACAAAGGCAAAGTCATGCTTCATATCCACATGACGTATTCTGCGTAACCGGTGTCAAAAACAGTAAGACCATCATGACATTAAGAACCAAAAGGGTTGGTACTTCACCCCTGAAAGATGAGCTAACAGTAAACACCACTTTTCCATGGCAACTAAATCATAGATCCCAACCAAATTAGCGATGACGTTGCTGAGGAACCATAAATGTGTTGAAGAAATTCAAGTTAGGTTTATGAAAAGATGAATTAACAGAGCGTGCACTTATATAATTAATAATACAACAACATGAAGAAATAAAAATGTGAAAGGATCGAAAATAATACCTCGGCTTCATTGGCAGATCATTGAACTACATGTGCAATTCTGGTAACTTTCAAGCATCTTGAGCATACCCAGCCAAACATTCTAACTAAAAGGGCAGTTGAATAGGTCTCTAGCATTTCAGAATCCGTCATGGTGAGAAACCTAAGAGCAGAATCAGATCGCATGCATGCTTTAGCATGCATTTGTCGCACCGCTCTTTGTGTTGATCTTTTTGCAAAAGAAAGTGTTAGAAGAGGTCAAAAACCTCTTCCTGGAACACACATTGCATCACTTTTTGAGGATGCCAGAATCAGAGATGACCTCAACACTGTCACAAGCAAAAGTTTATTTAGAGAAGAGTTGGTAGCCACTTTGGTTGAAAGTTGTTTTCAGCTGTGGCTGCCATTGCCTGAATAAAAGAATTCAGGTATGGAGAGTAGAGTGATCGGAGCATTGGCTTATGGAACTGTTATGGTGCATTAAATTGGACCGAACTGGCTTTAGAAGTGGTGGAAGTGTGTCGACCTTGTGTAAAATGGGATTGTGAAGGCCGAACTTATGCTGTTGATTGTTACCTGAAGTTGTTGGTTAGGCTTTGCCATATTTTTTATACCAGGGGTGGGGTTAAAAGAGTCAAAGATGGGGCTTCTTAAGATCAGATTTTGAATGAAACTCGCTTACAAAATTTGCAACGAAAACTTGTAAATGATCTGCTTGAGGTTTGTGCAAGTTTGAACATTCAAAATTTATAATTTCATGCATATCCTTCTAAATTTTGTTATGCTGTATTTTCCCTTTAAAAACTAAAACTACCCATTTGGTAGTAAATAAAATGAAACAATTACATTTAATACTATGTTAACCGAAATAATTTACCATATTTTTTAATATCGTATTATGAAATCTAGAAGGATTTTTCTTTTTTTTTTTGAACGGCTTTGCCTTTGCCAATGGACCACCACCCCATTGGTGAAATCTAGAAGGATTTACATGGAAACTTTGAACTGATAGAAAGATATACATGAAATTAATTCTAAATGCCAACTTGCTTCAGTTTTTATTTCATCTTATATCCATTTTATGCGGAATATATATGTCAATTTGGCAGGTGAACTCTCCTAGAATTGTTGCCCGGCTTATTTGGGCAATTTCAGAACACATTGACTTAGAAGGTTTGGATCCTCTTTTAGCAGATGACCGAGATGATGCACAGAACATCATCATATCAAAGATACACAAAATCTTATTCAATGCTTACGCATCTGCCACTTAAACAAATAAGCTGCAAGATATTCAAGCAGTTCTTTTATGTGCTCAAAGATTAGGATCATCAAAGATTGCTCATCAAAGAGCTAGAAGAGTTCAGGGCTGACCCATCGACCGATTCTGTTAACAAACATCAGGCTCGTATGATATTGCAGAGAATCAAATACGTTTCTAATCATTCTGATTACAAGTGAAAAGGATGCAACAGGAGTGAAAATTAGGTTAAACTTACAATTCTGGCACTGGATGAATTGAATTGAAGATCAGAAATGTGACGGAGCTCAGCGGCACTAAGAACAATTTGGTTAGCCCTAGAAGCACAAAAACGTGAAAGCTTCAAGAAACAACAAAACCCCTTTTATTTAATCAAAGCTCCAATTTAGATTTGTTTTTAAAACCGTACCTGAAATCACGAGAGGGAGACGATGACTGATCAGGGATGAATCACCAATTTCTACGTTGTGGGAAGCTTGGAAGAAGATCCAATGTTAGAATTATGAAAGCCGATGATTGGTTCTAGTGAGGCGATTCATCCAATGCGTCGAATTTGTGTATTTGTGTACATAGGAGGAAACGAACTTGGCAATGGTGGGGGTGGAGGGTTTATAATGGGTGGCTTAGACCATGTGTAGTGTAACACCTTATAATGCCCTCACCATGGGGCATTATCAGACACGTGGCGTCCTAGTCAGCAAGGGGGCATTATAGCAAAAGTGGCGTAGTGCGAATAATGCCCAAATAATGCCCCTTTCAATCCTTAAACAAAAAAAAAAAAAAAAAAAAAACAAAGTGATTTCTCATTGGTGGGTCAAACATAAGTCAAAGCTCCAACAATGCAAAATGGCGTTTTAATAATCACGTCTGATTCAATTTTTTGGAAAAATAACGCCCGGTAACGCCGGGTGTAGTGGTTACCGGGGCGTTATAGGGCGTTTTTTTTTGAAAAAAATTTATAAATCACGCCCCACTACACACGGTCTTAGGTGGTTGGGGAGGAGAAAGCGGGACGTGGGGATGGGGATTTATAATGGGTGCAAGGGAGAGGTTGAAGAGAACCGCTAGGAGAGTGGGGAGTGGGATGGTAACCTCTAAATTTTAGAAATAACCACCTACTTGTTATGGTTAGGATTTAATCTCGAAATACCCATTAAATTTGAAGGGCTGAGATCATTACAGAAACGGTTATTTTCCTTAAAATAGGCGGTTAACTCGTTGTGAACAATAGTATAATAGTGGAGGGTTCAAATGAGAAGAAACTTTATGTAAGAAGAAAAAAGAAGAAATTTCAATCAATAAAAATGCTTCATTTTACTTCATTTAATATTAGTATTTAATGTTACTATAAGGGTAATATGGTAAACCTACAAAGATCATTAATTATTAGTATTCCTTTTTAATAACTAACTACATTAAAAGTTGTAACTTATCTTCAAAATATGTATTTTTTGAAAAAATAAAATAAAATAATTTAGAGTGTAGGATAAATTACAATGTGTAATATGATAAATTACGGGTTGTATAGGATAAATTTCAACATGTGTAGGGTAAATTTCGAAAGGTGTAGGGTAACTTTTGATGTGTGTAGTCAAAAAAATATTAGTGTGAAGGATGATAGTTTTTATGACTAATTAATTAGTCAAAGATGATAATAAATGAGATAAATGAAAAAGTATTTAATATTTTACAATTATACCCTTTGTTCTTTTTCTTCTCAATTAAATTTTCTTCTCAAATGAACCTTCCCCCCCTAGTATAATAATAGTGGGCGGGAAATTTAGAAGGTAACCACCAAAGTTGTGGAGATAATGGGGCAGAAAATTTTGGAGCAAAACCACCTACAAAAAACTGGCAATAACCACCCTAAACCGCCATTAGAGTGGTTATTTGTTTGAGTTTAAAGGGCTGAGATTTAATCTCAGCATGATCCGACGGTGGAGATTGATTTCAAAGATAACTTCCACTTAATGGGTTCCATATATATATATAATTACGCTATTTCATCCATTTTTTATTACATAATACAAACTATTTTACTCTTATTTCTTCTACTTTACAAACTCAATACAATGAAATGTAATATTTTTCTTCCACTATTTCATCCATTTAAATTTATAAAACCGTCTTATTTTTGTTAAAAATCTAATTTAAAACTAATTCAGAAAATGAAAAGAAATTGGATTTATCGGATTCATTTTTTAAGTGGCTCTTACATTTTTGTTAAAAATCTAATTTAAAACTAATTCAGAAAATGAAAAAAAATATGGGTTTATGGGATTCATTTTTTAAGTGCCTCTTACAATTCGGGTTCATTTTGATTCATTGAGTTTATTTTTAAAATGCCCCTTACAATTTGGGTTCACTTTGATTTATTTGCGTAAATATAAGCTGTCATTTCCTCGTTGATTGCTTCATTTGGTTCATTACGTTCACTTTCGAATGACCCCTTCACCTTCATTTGTATGTGTTAGAAAAGTGTATACAAGACTATCCACATCCAATCCTTCGTTTTTTACCTTATATTAAATAATAAATCACTATTTTTTATCTCTTATTTTCAATTAAATAATAATTTTAATACCTTTATTATTATATTTTCTCTCTCGTCCACTCACAACCACTTTCAAAATATAGTAAAAAATTATAAAGGGTAATTTACATATATCCCCTTCCTAAAATCATTTATTACATATTTACCCAATCAAAAAATTCAATTACATATTTCCCCTTCCTAAACAACATATTTTACATATTTATCCATTTCATTAAAATTACTCTTATTAATTACCGTTTTTCCCTTAATAAACCTATAAATAATTAATGTTAACTAATATTAATCATTTTAATTAATAACCAATTGAATAAATAAATTCAACTTTGGTATCAATTAAGAATTAGATTAACGGTTTCTTATTTTCTAGATCAAATACATACCCACATATAGGGCCATCACAAGCAACCTATGGAAATTAATGAGAGAAAATGATGCAACTGGCTGGGAGAATATATTTGAATCACGTCATAATATGTATAATTCTTGGATAGTACAGCCTGCTACGTTTTCTGTTATAGATTAAAGATCGGTATGTAAATATAACAATTAAAGGCTCTTAGTAAGCGGATTGTAAATATCCCTAAAATTAAAACCCCCCTCACATAATTGGGGGGGGGGGGTTGGATGTGAATGCTCTAAACAGGGTTAAGATTTAATACATAGTCTTCAAAAAATAGGAAGTCGTAGGAATGGTATCAAAATCAAACAAACTTCGATTAACCTCATTCAAAGGATATTTGAACCGTCTCATCAAACTCTATGATATGAGATTTTAGTTTTTGCTTTTGGATTTTTAGCTTTTATATTTTAGAATTTTTATGTAGATTATTGTTTTTTTTCTATATTTGCGTCATTGTATCTTTTTTACGACTCATTGTGTCTTTTTTCCTCGCCATTTTGTTATATTTCTTGGCGTTATGTTTAGTGGCGAAGCTTAAAAAAAAGTTCGGGGGGTTAAAAGATAACGGACCTAAAAAATTTTCTATCGCGTAGTTTCGAGATGTATGTTCGGGTCAAACGTCGGTGATTCAATTCGGGTTGGGTCAGGTCAAACATTAATATGAAATAAAAAACGTTCTCAAACATTAAAACGTAAACATTGTTTAACAAACAAACGAACAAAGACACCAAAACATTAAAAAGGAGAGAGGAAGGTGGGTACCCGGTTCTCCTGGATGAAGAATTATAGTTCTGCCCGTCACCCTAAATTTAAACTCTAGTTTCTATCTAAATCAAATCACAATAAAATTAGACATAGTTACAGAAAGATTCAACAAGTTTAGAGCAAAAATTCGGACCAATTTCACCCCTAAGTTCAACCTAAATCACATAAATTTCAACCCTAAATTAAACCTAAAGATAAAAAACACATACCTTTAACCTTATGAAGATTGAAAAAGTCGAACAAGAGTACAAGACCACAACAACGAGTAGCGTTTTGGCGTCTCGAACAAGAAGATGTAGTCGAACAGTTCTGGAACCTGCGTTTTCCCCCCCTTCTACAGTTCTGGCTTGTGGTTTCTGTTCTTCTGGTCGATGTCCCAAAGTAAACGAATTTGGGTTTATTTTTTATAGGGTGGGCTTTTAAGTTGGGCTATATAATGATTTGATTTGGGCTATATAATATACATTCTAGTATTCTACCAAATATAATGATTTGGGCTAATTAAATATTTTGTTTTGGCTATATTAAATAAAAAAATTTCAAACGGGGGGGTCGAAAACGTATATACCTAATTTTTTTTATTAAACCGGGAGGTCGAAAACGTATACACCTACAAAATCCTATACGAAACGTACATATATAACAATACTGACCGAAAAGTTCGAGGGGTCGGACGCCCCTCCCCGCCCCTTAAATCCTGCGCCCCTTATTATGTTATATTTTACAATCCATTGTGTCTTCGTGTCTTTCTTATTTTTAAAAAACGTTATAGAATAATTTTACTCTATATAAATAATAAGTGTACTGGAAAAACGATAGTATTTCAACAATGGTTGATTGTGTAAGAAAGTATCAAACTTTTATACAATTTCCAGTATTCAACCATAAAAACCCTCACACACGTTGAGTATAACTCAAGCTTGGTAGGTTGTTTATAACTCTATTTTTAATAACTCAAGCTTGGTAGGTTGTTTTTCAAATTTAAGCTAATAATCCCAGGCTCAACTACCTTGTTATCTTCCTATACTGATACACGAAATCTTTTTTTGATACGTGTCATTTTCTGGTGCTTTCCCACCTTATTTTCCTATTTATCTCTCATATTAAATAATAGTAAAATAATAAAGGGTAACAATTTTAAACAAAAAATAGATAAGAATAAGAGTAAATTACGTTTTTGGCCCCTGTGGTTATATCACTTTTACTGTATTAGCCAAAAATAAGAATTTTTAACATATTTGCCCCCATGGTTTCTATAACTAACCATTTTGGCCCGTCTAGAGATCATGGGGGCCAAAATGGTTAGTTATAGAGACCATGAGGGTTAAAATGGTTAGACTTAGAGGCCAAAATGGTTAGTTATAGAGACCATGAGGGCAGATATGTTAATAATTCTTATTTTGGGCTAATATAGTAAAAGTGATATAACCACAGGGGCTAAAAACGTAATTTACTCTAAGAATAAATATTTGTATTTCTATTAATATTTTAAACAAAATTCTAAATAAGGATAAACATTTCACCTTATTTTTTTATTTATCTCTCATATTAAATAATAATTAAATAATAAGGGATAATAATTTTAAACAAATATTAGATAAGAATAAATGTTTGTTTTTTTTATAAATAATTTTAAACAAAGACAAACGTTTGTTTATTTAAATAATCATAAAGTTACATCCCGAGTATTATGAGTAGATATATATACTTTGAAGTTCGGTGATTGAAATTATGGTAAATTAGGAATCAAAGGTTCCCGTTTAACATGTATTTAATAATTGCATAATTGTATTTTACTAGAATTAAAATATTATTCTAGGTCCGGAGCATATACTTCTATCAAATTATAAGTGTTTTTAGACGCATCGCTATAATTGTTTGGACTCACCATTATAGTCGCACACAATTCTTTCAAATGTCAAATTTAGACAACTTAGTTTCACATTTGTAATGTTAGGCGTAATGTTATAATTGGTTTAAACACATCATTTATCACACATTCCATCAACATTTAGAAAGAACACCATTTTTAAGTATAACAATTCTATACTCCATTTAAAGAGAATTTGATTCCTAATTTTACGATATAATTCATAAAAAATGAGGAAATACTTTTTATATCGTAAACTCAACTCTCTTGAATACAAATTTGAGACGAGTGTTTTATGGATCCTTGGACTCCAAGCTAATGGTGTATACTTTATAGATAGTTGCTATAGAACTATTTTCTTGTAATTGGTTTTCATCATAAATAAAAATAGTTGGAACAAGCGTTTTGTTCTAAGTGTAAGTTCGGGCTAGGCGATGTGACTATGGAATATTGATGTAACAAACACTTGGGTTTTATTAAGTATGATCCATATGAATGGAACCCCGCCCATTATACATATATAGGGGAGGGTTCAAGTGAAAGCTCCTTTTATCGCGAAAACTCAAAAACTAACTAAAAAAACCTAAAAAACATACCAATTTTTTTTTTTTACAATTTTTATTAAAATTGTTATTTTTTACATATAAAAAAACTTAAAAAAATGTAGTACACATGTGCAATAATACATATGTGTAGTACACATATAAGATATAATGCACATGTGCAGTACAAGTTTTTTGTTCTGATTTTTTTTAATTCATAAAAAGTAGCGAAAATTGGTAAAAAAAAATTCGTATATTTTTTTAGGCTTTTTTAGTTAGTTTTCGGGTTTTCACTCTAACTAGTGGTTTTTAATTGAAGCTCCCCATATATATATAGTTAGTTAGTTAGTTTTATATTATAACTATAGTTTTTTATACGTAACAAAATATATATTATTTAATTATTTTTTATAATAGTATCTATACAATAACTATTATTATGTTAACTAGGTTTATCACCCTAGCCGTGTTGCGGCGAACGTTTTTTGTTATTTAGTTTGTGTTTTGAAATCACTTCGAGCGCGTTGCATACGGAACCACTAACAAGAATAAAAAGAAAATGTAAAAAACAGTAAAAAATAATTGAAAGAAAATCAACCAAAAAAGTTGTATGTTAATGATGTTGTTCGTATGAAACCCGTGGTCAGAGATGAGCAAATAATACTGGGTAGCGATACCGAATTTCCATACCGAAGGATCCTAAGTACCAATTCGTGTGACACCCCGTTGAAACGCTTTCACCCACACTAGCTTGACAGTGGCTGCCTTAACTTTCGGGACGAAAGTTCCTAAAACTTGGGGATAATGTGACACTTCGGATTTTTCCGGGAAACCCTTGTGATGTAAATTACATGTATATATATGTTAGTAAATGAAAATCTGAACTATTGTGTTACATGTTATGTGTGTATATGTATTTGTGATATATATGTGTATATATATAGGAGCCGAAACCATGAACCAACTCGAGACCCCTTGGTCTCGAGTGAACAGTAGAAATTGGGCCGGTTAGGGCCTTGTGACCGAGAACCCAACCCGGAAACCCCCTTAGCCCACTCGAGATCTTATATAAACCAACCCTCCCCTCCCTTAACCATTTTTACAACACTCTCATACTCTCCTCTCACTCCTCCTAGCTTTCTCTCTCTAAAAACCCTAAAACCCTAAGTTTCTAGCAACCAAAATCATCTCCCCATTCCTTCATACCTCTCGGATCAAGTGAGCTATCAACAAGGAAGATCGGCCGAACCAAGAGACCACCCGAACACCCCTTTTCTCTCAACCCCGAGTAACCGGTTAGTGTTTATATGTTCATGGTTGTTGATGATTGTTATGGTTTTATGCTTGTTGATGTGATTAGATTATGGTTTTATGCTTGTTGATGTGATTAGAGGTTTTAGTATGAATATTAGGTTTGTATGTTCATAAATATGATAAGGGAGGTGATTACTCGACGATTTTTGTTGTTCATAGTTTTGGGTTATCCGATAAATGTTAAGGGGTTGGTTAGAATTGCATGTTCTTAGGATTTGTTTGTTAACGAATATGATTTCTATGATAGAATAGGTATTATGATCTTTGTCAAGAAATGATACATGGTTTTATAAGTTCCCTGTTTTGATTCGGGTTTATTGAGAATGCTGATTTCTTGTTTATGTGTTTGAATGATTGAAGAACACTTTGAAGATTTTAGGATATTCAAATGGTGCATATTTTGATCTGTTTTGGTAAGAAATCAGACAAACAAACATGTTTAGTGGGTATAGTACATAATTCTCATGAAAATGAAATCCTATTGGCTAGTACTGTTTTGCAGGTTCTAGAAACTGTTTTATGTGCACGTAATCACGGTTGCGAGTCGCAACCTGTGGTTGCTACTCGAGACCACAGCAGGAATTGTCGAGACCTCCCGGTTGCGAGTCGTAATCAACGCGTATCGATCCGATTGCGAGTCGTAACCACAACTGCTTTGTCGGAACCGCCGGTTGCGAGTCGGAATCTCTGATTGCGAGTCGTAACCAAAGCGTGACGAACCGAGACCTCGGTTGCGAGTCGCAACCTTGGTTGCGAGTCACCCTTGTCTCGACTGGGCTGTTATTGGGCCAAAGAACTTGTTGGATTATCTGTTAACTGGACTGCTTGAGTATCTGTTACTGTTTAGGCCCAATAACCCCACTGTTGTATGTTGGACTTTCTGTTGAGTGGGCTGCATGTATACCTGCTACTGTGGTTGTTTGCATTTATGTTAAGTGTGTTTTATACGTGTTTACTTGTACCCAACTTGACCCATACTTGGTAACCATGCTAGGACGTGGTGACCCACACACTTAACCAAGTAACGTATCATACCGAGCAACCTAAGGTGAGTTCACAACTTAAAAGCATGCGTCCCGGTGGTTTGGGACACGAGACTAAAACAACCCTATCCCCTTGTAAAGGGGATACCGTCTACATTCCTTCCCTAGTTATTGGGAACAAACTTACTTTATCTTCCCTTGTATTGGGAAACCTCTTTAGTTAATTACTGTTTATACGGAATGCAACCAACGGCACTAAACGCAACTCTATCACTCAAGTCCCTACTACATAATACCGATTAGTCGCCGGGGCCAGGCGAACGGGTTATTAGTTGATAGCGCTATTTAGGTCTTACCAGCCTCACACCGTGCCATGGTATGGGATCGGTCGTGAACTAATGTACTCAGGCATCCGTCAATGATGATAGAACATTGACATCGGGGCATCCTGCGGAAACGCATCCGGTTACCTAGTGTTCGGTATTGGAAAAACAGTTTAGTCGCTTACTTTTGGGGTAGCTCCCCATGGCATGTATAAACGGATAAATTAACTGGTGAAACATGTTTTTGGTAATTAAAACTGGACAACTAGTGAACTCACTCAGCATTATTGTTGACCCCTTACTGCATGCTTTGCAGGTGGCCAGTGACTGGAGCAGCTGCTTGGGATGTGTAGTGGTCGTCTGCCCGTGTGTTGGGCATTTATCATGCTTACCTTATGAACATTGTTTAAAACTGTTATTTATGCTTCCGCTACATTTTACTCTGAACTTAAGACATTGAACTCTAAACTTAACACTTGCTAATCGTATGGTTAGTAAGTATTACTTTTGTTATCAATTTAGTTATTCGGTATAACAGGTGGCTGGATCCTGGTCAGTCACGCCCTCGAAGCGGGTATTATCCGCGGGTGGATTTTGGGGGTGTGACAGATTGGTATCAGAGCCATTGGTTATAGTGAACTTGGTTTTAAAAAGGGGAAAATCTTTTTGAGAAAAACCAGACTATAACCCGTGACTCGTGACGACACTACACTCCAAGTGCAAGGCTCGACTTATCTGACCTCATAGCTCGGACCCATAGTTACTTGCTTAATTGTCTTATGCTTTCCGCTTTACTATACGTACTAGTTTGCCTGATTAGATAGATACATCTTCTCTCTTCTATCTTATTCTCGCTATCACACTCATACTATGTTTTCTGGTTATGAAGACAATGAGTGGACGCGGACGAGGAAACGTCAACATGACTCAGGCTCAGTTCACTAACCTGCTCAACACCGTGGCTGCAGCTTTCGCGGCTCACCCTATAGGTAAACTCGATGTTTTAGGATGTTTAGATCCTACCGCCACATCGTCTTTTCGCCTCTAAACCTATTTAGCTTCACTCCTCACAACAGGTCAGCCTGCGCTTGTGCAACCACGTATTTGTACCTTCAAGACCTTCATGGATTGCAAGCCTCTTCCGTTCAGTGGCACTGAGGGTGCCATAGGCCTCCTGCACTGGATCGAGAAAGTCGAAGCTGTTTTCGCTGTCTGCGAGTGTCCCCCTGCTAATTGGGTGAAGTTTGCTACTGGTACTCTTGAGGGAAGCGCACTTTCATGGTGGAAGGCGCAAATTCAAATGCTTGGTTTGGAGACTGCTAACGCTACTGCGTGGGAAGATTTCAAGGACATGATCAAGGAAGAGTACTGTCACAGGGATGACATCCACAAACTCGAGGACGAGTACTATGAACTCAAGATGGTTGGGTCAGAGATTGAGACCTACACCAAACTGTCCAACGACTACGCTGCTCTTTGTCCAAACTTGTCCCGACCCATGTACCGAAGGATCGAATTGTACATCAAGGGCTTAGTCCCAGAGATCAGGAGCCATGTAACCTCGGCTAACCTCCCTACTATACAGCCTGTGGTTCGTCTTGCCCACAAACTCACCAACCAGGCCGTGGAAGAGGGCAGGTTGCCCAAAAGGATCAGTGCTGCGGAAGGAAGTTCCAGTGATGGAAAACGAAAGTGGGATGGAAATCAGGGCAAGGATGCTAACCCTACTCAAGCCCCAGCTCAGCAAAGGAAAACTGACAACAACAAAGGCACTCAGCAACAGGGTGGCTACCGGGGAAACTACCCTAAGTGCAACAAGTGTAACAGGCACCACAATGGGGCATTCAACAAGGGTCAGTGTCAGCGATGCCACAAGATGGGGCACGAAGCAAAGGATTGTAGAAGTCAGTTCCCGGCAAGACAGAATCAGCAACAACCCCAACAGCAACAGCAGCAGGGAAACAACAGAGCATGTTTTAAATGCGGGGCAACAGGGCACATGCGAAAGGATTGCCCTGAACTGAATCAGAATCGCAACAACAATCAGGGAGCTGGGAACATTGAGCAGAACAACAATGCTGGGAATGCAAGGGGCAGAGCTTTCGTGATTGGAGCTGGAGAGGCAAGGAACGATCCCAACGTCGTGGCGGGTAAGTTCCTACTTGATGATCGTTATGTTTCTGTGTTATTTGATTCCGGTGCCGATGCCAGTTATGTATCCCTTCGCATTAGTAAGAAACTTAAGCACTCGCCCGCATTATTAAGTTCTAAGCACATCGTCGAGATAGCTAATGGTAAGAACATCGAGGCCACGCACATGATCCACGACTGCACCCTAGAATTGTCTGGCCACACGTTTAGTATCGATCTTTTCCCTGTTAAACTTGGAAGCTTCGACGTCGTCATTGGTATGGATTGGTTATCCAAACATCGCGCTGAGATCCTCTGTCAAGAGAAAGCAGTTCGTATACCTCGTCGTTCTGGTCAGCCCCTCATCGTCCAAGGCAACAAAGGTGGAGAAGTCACAGGCATTATCTCGCTTCTAAAAGCCCAGAAGTGTATACAGAAAGGGCACACCGCTATCCTAGCACTCGTCACCAATACTCACGAAAAGGAAAAGAGGATTGAAGATTTTCCTGTAGTACGCGACTATCCCGAGGTATTTCCTGAGGAACTACCTGGACTCCCTCCCCACCGTCAGGTCGAATTCCAAATCGAGCTCGCTCCCGGAGCAGCACCCATAGCTCGTGCGCCGTACCGTCTAGCCCCTGCAGAACTGAAGGAACTCTCTACGCAACTACAGGAACTATTGGATAAAGGATTTATCCGTCCTAGTTCATCACCCTGGGGAGCACCAGTACTCTTTGTCAAGAAGAAGGATGGCACATTCCGTATGTGCATCGACTACCGTGAGTTGAACAAGGTTACCATCAAGAATCGTTACCCTCTCCCGCGCATCGACGACCTATTCGATCAGTTGCAAGGATCGAGCTACTATTCTAAGATTGACCTGCGATCAGGCTACCATCAGTTGAGAGTACGTGACGAAGATATTTCCAAGACTGCGTTCAGGACTCGTTATGGTCATTACGAGTTCCTCGTTATGCCTTTTGGAATGACTAACGCACCTGCAGTGTTCATGGATCTTATGAACCGCGTATGTAAGCCTTACCTCGACAAATTCGTGATTGTGTTTATCGACGACATCCTGATTTATTCGAAAAGTCAAGAGGAGCATGAACAACACCTACGCCTTATTCTGGAACTCCTTCGCAACGAGCAGCTGTACGCCAAATTCTCTAAATGTGACTTCTGGCTTCGAGAAGTCCATTTCCTCGGCCATGTGGTTAACAAGAACGGAATTCACGTCGACCCAGCCAAGATCGAATCAATAAAGAACTGGCCTACGCCTAAGACTCCCACTGAAGTTCGCCAATTCTTAGGATTGGCAGGTTACTACCGCAGATTCATTCAGGGATTCTCGAAGATTGCACAACCCCTCACGACTCTTACTCAGAAAGGTGTCGCCTACAAGTGGAATGAAGCGCAGGAATCTGCTTTTCAGAGACTTAAGGATAACCTCTGTAGCGCTCCTATTCTCTCGCTGCCTGACGGCACTGACGACCTTGTGGTTTACTGCGATGCGTCTATTCATGGACTCGGTTGCGTGTTAATGCAACGCGAGAAAGTTATTGCCTACGCCTCACGACAACTCAAGACGCACGAAAAGAACTACACGACGCATGACTTGGAACTGGGAGCAGTGGTTTTTGCTCTTAAGATATGGAGACATTACCTGTACGGTACCAAGTGCACTATTTACACCGATCACAGGAGTCTCGAGCATATCTTTAGACAAAAGGAATTGAACATGAGACAACGTCGATGGGTCGAACTCTTGAATGACTACGAATGCGCCATCAAATACCACCCGGGCAAGGCCAATGTCGTGGCAGACGCCCTCAGCCGAAAGGACACTATACCAAAGCGCGTGCGAGCATTGCAACTCACCATCCAGTCTAACCTCCCTACCCAGATCCGAAATGCTCAAGTTGAAGCATTGAAGCCGGAAAACATCAGGGCTGAGTCTCTGCGAGGGTCGAGACAGCAACTAGAACAGAAGGAAGATGGCGCTTACTATGTGACAGGGCGCATTTGGGTTCCTCTCTATGGAGATTTACGTGAACTCGTGATGGACGAAGCTCACAAATCCCGCTACTCAGTACATCCTGGTTCGGACAAGATGTACCACGACTTGAAGACTACATACTGGTGGCCTGGTATGAAGGCCCACATAGCAACATACGTCAGCAAATGTTTGACTTGCGCAAGAGTCAAGACAGAATACCAGAAGCCAGCAGGTCTACTTCAACAACCAGAAATCCCGAAATGGAAATGGGAGCAAATTTCCATGGATTTTGTTACAGGGTTACCTAGGTCTCAACGCGGAAATGATGCTATTTGGGTAATAGTAGATCGATTGACCAAGTCCGCGCACTTTCTGGCTATTAAGGAGACAGACAAGTTTTCTACCTTGGCAGAGATTTACTTAAAGGAAGTAGTTTCGAGGCACGGAGTGCCAACCTCGATTATTTCCGACCGAGACGCTCGTTTTACTTCGGAATTGTGGCAAGCTATGCACAAATGCTTTGGCTCACGTTTGGACATGAGCACCGCTTATCACCCGCAAACGGATGGGCAGTCCGAACGCACCATCCAAACCCTAGAAGACATGCTTAGAGCGTGTGTGATCGATTTTGGCAAGAACTGGGAGAAGCATCTACCGCTAGTAGAATTCTCCTACAACAACAGCTACCACACTAGTATTCAGGCAGCACCTTTTGAGGCATTGTACGGTCGTAAATGCCGGTCACCTCTCTGCTGGGCAGAAATCGGTGATAGTCAAATCACGGGCCCAGAGATGGTGGTAGATACAACGGAAAAGATTGCCCAGATCAGACAACGCATGGCGGCAGCTCGTGACCGTCAGAAAAGTTACGCTGACAAGCGTAGGAAACCATTGGAATTCCAGGTCGGTGACCGGGTTCTACTTAAAGTCTCACCCTGGAAGGGTGTGGTTCGCTTTGGTAAACGGGGCAAGCTTAATCCGCGATATATCGGGCCATTCGAAATTACCGAGAAGATCGGTAAGGTTGCTTATAGATTGAACCTGCCTGAAGAACTGAGTGCGGTACACAACGTTTTTCACATATCCAACCTGAAGAAGTGTTTGTCGGATGAAACACTTGTGATTCCTTTTAAGGAACTGACGATTGATGAACAGCTACACTTTACTGAGGAACCAATCGAGATCACTGATCGAGAGATCAAAATCCTCAAACGTAGCCAGATACCTCTTGTACGAGTCCGTTGGAACTCGCGGCGTGGCCCAGAGTATACCTGGGAGCGGGAAGACCAGATGAAGCACAAGTATCCCCAGTTGTTCCCTAACGAAAATCCCAGCACTGAAGCTACGAACGAATTTCGGGACGAAATTCCAAACTAACGGGGGGATGATGTGACACCCCGTTGAAACGCTTTCACCCACACTAGCTTGACAGTGGCTGCCTTAACTTTCGGGACGAAAGTTCCTAAAACTTGGGGATAATGTGACACTTCGGATTTTTCCGGGAAACCCTTGTGATGTAAATTACATGTATATATATGTTAGTAAATGAAAATCTGAACTATTGTGTTACATGTTATGTGTGTATATGTATTTGTGATATATATGTGTATATATATAGGAGCCGAAACCATGAACCAACTCGAGACCCCTTGGTCTCGAGTGAACAGTAGAAATTGGGCCGGTTAGGGCCTTGTGACCGAGAACCCAACCCGGAAACCCCCTTAGCCCACTCGAGATCTTATATAAACCAACCCTCCCCTCCCTTAACCATTTTTACAACACTCTCATACTCTCCTCTCACTCCTCCTAGCTTTCTCTCTCTAAAAACCCTAAAACCCTAAGTTTCTAGCAACCAAAATCATCTCCCCATTCCTTCATACCTCTCGGATCAAGTGAGCTATCAACAAGGAAGATCGGCCGAACCAAGAGACCACCCGAACACCCCTTTTCTCTCAACCCCGAGTAACCGGTTAGTGTTTATATGTTCATGGTTGTTGATGATTGTTATGGTTTTATGCTTGTTGATGTGATTAGATTATGGTTTTATGCTTGTTGATGTGATTAGAGGTTTTAGTATGAATATTAGGTTTGTATGTTCATAAATATGATAAGGGAGGTGATTACTCGACGATTTTTGTTGTTCATAGTTTTGGGTTATCCGATAAATGTTAAGGGGTTGGTTAGAATTGCATGTTCTTAGGATTTGTTTGTTAACGAATATGATTTCTATGATAGAATAGGTATTATGATCTTTGTCAAGAAATGATACATGGTTTTATAAGTTCCCTGTTTTGATTCGGGTTTATTGAGAATGCTGATTTCTTGTTTATGTGTTTGAATGATTGAAGAACACTTTGAAGATTTTAGGATATTCAAATGGTGCATATTTTGATCTGTTTTGGTAAGAAATCAGACAAACAAACATGTTTAGTGGGTATAGTACATAATTCTCATGAAAATGAAATCCTATTGGCTAGTACTGTTTTGCAGGTTCTAGAAACTGTTTTATGTGCACGTAATCACGGTTGCGAGTCGCAACCTGTGGTTGCTACTCGAGACCACAGCAGGAATTGTCGAGACCTCCCGGTTGCGAGTCGTAATCAACGCGTATCGATCCGATTGCGAGTCGTAACCACAACTGCTTTGTCGGAACCGCCGGTTGCGAGTCGGAATCTCTGATTGCGAGTCGTAACCAAAGCGTGACGAACCGAGACCTCGGTTGCGAGTCGCAACCTTGGTTGCGAGTCACCCTTGTCTCGACTGGGCTGTTATTGGGCCAAAGAACTTGTTGGATTATCTGTTAACTGGACTGCTTGAGTATCTGTTACTGTTTAGGCCCAATAACCCCACTGTTGTATGTTGGACTTTCTGTTGAGTGGGCTGCATGTATACCTGCTACTGTGGTTGTTTGCATTTATGTTAAGTGTGTTTTATACGTGTTTACTTGTACCCAACTTGACCCATACTTGGTAACCATGCTAGGACGTGGTGACCCACACACTTAACCAAGTAACGTATCATACCGAGCAACCTAAGGTGAGTTCACAACTTAAAAGCATGCGTCCCGGTGGTTTGGGACACGAGACTAAAACAACCCTATCCCCTTGTAAAGGGGATACCGTCTACATTCCTTCCCTAGTTATTGGGAACAAACTTACTTTATCTTCCCTTGTATTGGGAAACCTCTTTAGTTAATTACTGTTTATACGGAATGCAACCAACGGCACTAAACGCAACTCTATCACTCAAGTCCCTACTACATAATACCGATTAGTCGCCGGGGCCAGGCGAACGGGTTATTAGTTGATAGCGCTATTTAGGTCTTACCAGCCTCACACCGTGCCATGGTATGGGATCGGTCGTGAACTAATGTACTCAGGCATCCGTCAATGATGATAGAACATTGACATCGGGGCATCCTGCGGAAACGCATCCGGTTACCTAGTGTTCGGTATTGGAAAAACAGTTTAGTCGCTTACTTTTGGGGTAGCTCCCCATGGCATGTATAAACGGATAAATTAACTGGTGAAACATGTTTTTGGTAATTAAAACTGGACAACTAGTGAACTCACTCAGCATTATTGTTGACCCCTTACTGCATGCTTTGCAGGTGGCCAGTGACTGGAGCAGCTGCTTGGGATGTGTAGTGGTCGTCTGCCCGTGTGTTGGGCATTTATCATGCTTACCTTATGAACATTGTTTAAAACTGTTATTTATGCTTCCGCTACATTTTACTCTGAACTTAAGACATTGAACTCTAAACTTAACACTTGCTAATCGTATGGTTAGTAAGTATTACTTTTGTTATCAATTTAGTTATTCGGTATAACAGGTGGCTGGATCCTGGTCACTCACGCCCTCGAAGCGGGTATTATCCGCGGGTGGATTTTGGGGGTGTGACAATTCGGTACCGACTATTGGCGTTCCTGGTACCGGTTCGCTACCGATTTTTACCTTCATATACCAGTATCGTAACCGGTATTTTCGGTATCGGTTGCCACCGAGCTCGTCCCTACCCTTGAAACTAAAAAAAGAAATCATTAAAAGTTGAAGAAAATCAACAAGAAAAAGTTGTACGATACCGTTGTTGTTTGTACGACATCTGTGATCAGGGATGAGCAAATGGTACCGTGTAGCAGTACCGAATTTCTCGAACTAAAAGATTTTCAAACTCAATCCGGTATCGACTTTTGGCGTTTTCTGTATCAGGCTGGTGCCGATTACCTCATGTACCGATAATGAACCGGACCGTACCGGTCTTTTTGATACTAGTATTGGTTAACACCAAGCTTATCCAACTTAGAAAGTAAAGAAAATAATAATAATTATTATTATTATAATATTAAAGTAGTAAAGGTATTAAAAATATATATTATTATAATATATTAAAAACACTATTCATTTCATTTGGTGTATTAATCTATACTATATAATAAAAGAAACCAACTTTGAGACGCCATCTATTTTTTAGTTTTCTCATCTTTATCTCCTACTTAGTTATAGATAATTAATATTAATTAAAAGATAATTATAAAATTAAATTTAAACAATTCGTATAGGAGATAGTATAATCTTTTGAAATATTTATTAGATTTCAAAATTATTTATGTTGACGTTAACAAAAAACGTACACTAAATATAAATTAATATAATGTAAAGAGTTAAATGCCATTTTAGTCCATGTGGTTTGGGCCATTTTGTCAGTTTAGTCCAAAAATTTTATAAGATATAACTTTTTATTGATTGGTATATAAAATTACATGTGCTCAACGCTACAATACATGAGGTTCTTAAAAATGTAACTATTTTTCATTATTTAATATATAAAATAAAATTTACTCAACCCGTACAATACACAGAATTCTTAAAAAGAAACCAACTTTGGGACACATGTCATTCATTGGAGCCATCTATTTTTTCGTTTTCTCATCTTTATCTCCTACTTAATTATAGATAATTAAAATTAATTAAAAGATAATTATAAAATTAAATTTAAACAATTCGTATAGGAGATAATATAATCTTTTGAAATATTTATTGGATTTCAAAATTATTTATGTTGACGTTAACAAAAAACGTACACTAAATATAAATTAATATAATGTAAAGAGTTAAATGCCATTTTAGTCCATGTGGTTTGGGCTATTTTGCCAGTTTAGTCCAAAAATTTATAATACACAGGGTTTATAAAGATATAATAAGATATAACTTTTTATTGATTGGTATATAAAATTACATGTGCTCAACGCTACAATACATGAGGTTCTTAAAAATGTAACTATTTTTCATTATTTAATATATAAAATAAAATTTACTCAACCCATACAATACACAGAGTTCTTAAAGATATAACTTTTTATTATTTAATATATAAAATTACATTTATTCAACCCATGTAATAAATGAGACTTCTAAAGATATTTTTTTTATTATTTGGTATATAAAA
Organism: Helianthus annuus; assembly: GCF_002127325.2. Classification (NCBI taxonomy): domain Eukaryota; kingdom Viridiplantae; phylum Streptophyta; class Magnoliopsida; order Asterales; family Asteraceae; genus Helianthus; species Helianthus annuus. The sequence continues at coordinate 27,721,513 of NC_035438.2, read as the reverse complement.
TTACATTTATTCAACCCGTGTAATAAACGAGGTTTTAAAAATACTTTTTTTATTATTTGATATATAAAATTACATTTATTCAACCCGTGTATTACACGGGGTTCTAGCATAGTATATAGTAATAGTAATAATAATAATATATAATTTAAATATTAGATACAAAATATAAAAATAATAGGCCCACTTAAGCTTATTTTGACTTACGGGCCTAGACAATCTCAAGCCCTTTAATTAAATAAACCTCAATATCACGCTAAACTAAGCTCAGCTTAAATTTTTAACGAGACGATCTTAGACAGCTTATGAGCGGCTAGACTCGTTTATATTCCTACTCAGAATCAATCAGAAGCTTAAATAACAACATAATTAAGAATATATGCAATTAAAACAGGGTTTACAATTACTATATGATAAAAATTAAACCCAATGAACAGTATCATTTAATATTAAATTAAAAAGTGATTTGATTTTAAATTAAATTAAAATTAGAATTAGAATTAGTAACATAATTAAGAGATATAAAAATTAAACCCAATGAACAGTATCATTTAATATTAAATTGAAAAGTGATTTGATTTTAAATTAAATTAAAATTAGAATTAGTAACATAATTAAGAGATGACCAAATGGTATCAGGTGTAGGTACCGGTCTCAAATTTACCAAATCGATGTATTTTTTGTACCGGTTCTGCACAGGTATTCACCTGTTTTTACCCTCAAATACCGGTGTCGTACCAGTACTGACCGGTACCGAACCGTACCATAGTAGGTATATTCCGTACCGATACCCACTTTTGGGGATTTCGGTAAAGGTATTTTCGGTACCGGTTGGTAACGAGCTCATCAAATGCTGTAGCAACGCAACAATGCAAGTAATTGCACCGTTTATCGGGTATAGGTACCGGTCTCAAATTTACCAAATCGATGTATTTTTGGTACCGGTTCTGCACAGGTATTCACCGGTTTTTACCCTCAAATACCGGTGCCATACCAGTACCGACCGGTACCGAACCGTACCATAGTAGGTATATTCGGTACCGGTACCCACTTTTGGGGATTTCGGTACCGGTTGGTAACGAGCTCATCAAATCCTGTAGCAACGCAGCAATGCAAGTAATTGCACCGTTTAGATTACTTTTCATACACACAATAAGTAACCTGTATTTTGTTTGAATGAGGTTTTATATACACAACAACTTATTTTGCTTTCTTTTTTGTCTTTTTCTGTAATGAATGAACTGTAGTATGTAAAATTAACTTGGATATTTAGAATATTGATAAGCAAATCGTATCAAATCCTGTAAACGAACCGGTATCGTATTGGTACCAAATTTACTATACCAAATCATTTTCGATACCAATTTGGTACCCACCTTTTGGCGTTTTCAGAATCATTACTTTCGGTTCGACACCAATCTAGCACCATACCTGTATTTATTGATTTTTATCTTCAAATACCATACCGTATTGTACGGAGCATTTTCGGTCCCGGTACCTAATTTCGATGCTTTTCTGGATCGTTACTTTCGCTGCCGTTACCAGTACCGAGCTCATCCATATTTTAACGTGTTAGCACCGTAATAACTGAACTGAAAACAACCGAATTTCTAACGTGTAGGATGTGTGGGTCCTATTATTATATATTAGGTTATTTAAAATCGCTTTTTTATGACGGAGTGACTATCCTTACCACGTCATTTTATTTATGTTTTGATATTCGGTATCTGTTTGCCGTTCCTGACACGCCTTTTGTAGTCATTGAGTCCCGCCGCAACGCGCGGGCAGAAAATAGCTAGTTTACATGACTTTCAACTCATTTATATGACTTTAGCTCCACTTATAAATTGCGGCTAAATTCTCGACACGAATTGTTGGATTGATGGCTTCTCAATCTCATGCAACTTGGGCTTAAAGATCACCCCCACCTTTTAACTTTGGGTCCTTGATCTAACTGGGCCCACGTGTTTGATTGTTGTCTGGTGAATTATTGTAAATTATATACATCAAAAGTTAATATACGAATAATAAGAATTTAATAATAAATAATGTGGGCTTTTGTGTTGGATATGCCAAGATACAATTCTTGTTAGGACCATCGAACCTTGTTTGATCAAAATTTCAACCTTTTTTAGATGCTTTCAAGTTTATCTTTGTTGTTACATGATGGGTTTGTGAGTGTTACAGAAAGTGATCATTTTTTACACCTAAGTTAAACCAGTCTATTACTACTACGCGAAATTTACATTTTTTTAAGTTAATTACCTAGAATGAATACCACGAGACCTAGTTTAGGCACGTTGCCCAAGAAACGAAATCTAAAATAGAATATAAACACTCTTTTTTTTTTTTTCACATGAAGTGATAGTGAAGACACTTTCTCCATTTTCCTCATCGTTATGACATCTATTAAAGTGTAAGAATATATGCTTTCATCTCATTTTATCTGAACTAGTTCTTAAGCCAAGGCATTGTAGTATCGATGCCCATCTAACCCCTATGCTTCGTTGTCTCTTTGAAGATCAAAAGGTCGGTCAAAATTTGGTCGTAAAGCTAGTTTCCGTGCATTCGATGTTGACATCAATTGTCATCAATCAGTCTTGTGACACTCTTTTATGAGTAATATTCGTAAGATGTTGTACAATGAGAAATATGTGGAGGATATTCCATATGCATAAGAACATTTACATTCTGTCTTGGTCTATAAATAGTTACAAAGAAACCGTATTGTCATATAACCTACCAACGAATTCAAATGTTTTTCGATGTATAAATGTATTGCAGGGTAATTACTCCTTCGGCAGTAGATTGTTTAACTTCTACCGCCAAGGGAGATTTGCCCAGCAATTCATGTGATACAACACTCACATAGAGAAGGTAAATTTCGGTTGCATGGCAACTAACATAGTGTTGTCTTACTAATCATAGAAGATATATTTATTATCAAGCTATCTAATGTTACTTTCTCAACGATAATATTTGACATTGTCGATTACAGTTAAAATCCCTCGTTACTCTAGTAACCAATCTTAATTCTTTTTCTCATGTTTTTAGTAAATAAGGAGGTCATGAAATGTGTTCTTGTGTTTTCCTCTATATTGTCATGCACTCATGCATCATCATTTTCTTATCCAAAAGAACATATAACATGTTCATTTTAAAATAGTTGCAATTCATACAAAACTCAAACTATTTTTTTTTCTGTTGAGAACAGTTATAAACTAACTTACAAGTTACAACCATCCTTTATACGTTTCTGTTAAGAGGTTACAATTGTGTCAAGTTAGCGGCTTAATCGGTTGAGTTTATGAATCCAAATACGATACATATTATATATTTATATATGTGTTTATATGAACATCACCCGTATAACTCATTTATCTACATGCTACAAATGGGTTGAAGGTTGTGAATAAGTTGTAATTATATTGTTACATATTAATAACCGGTTGGCGATTTGCCAATGTGTTAAAAAGGTCTTAAACATATTAAAATTTAACCTTAAAAAACATATTGTTTCTTTTTTTAATCAATATTTGTTTTTAACTTATTGTTTCTTTTGATTCGTTTAATTAAACAGGTTAGAAATGAAACCCCGTAACCTTATGAATTTTGTGTCAAGTTTCTAAGTATGCATGAAATTGTCACCCCTATAATTTTTTCTTCGAAATACTGGGAAGAAAAAAAAAAGTTTTGATTCGACCGAAGTAATTAACAAATTTTCCTTTAGACATTCGGCATCTTTATCAGTTGACCGGATGAACACACGTAGCTTGACTTGGATTTTGATAACAATGTTACAAAGAAAAAGCTTCATGTTTGAGATGGTTCGTTATGCCTGATTATAGTTCGAGTTAATGAAACAACGGGATACGAGTTGTTCTTTAGAGACAACTGACCCATTACCCAAGTGAATGATGTTGTGACCCGACATTAGGACATTTTAAACGTAAATCAATTTTAATAATTGAATAATTATTAATTTTATATAACTTTAATAAAATCAATTCGGAATTAGGAATTGGAAAGTAAACGAGGAGGTCAGGCAATTGTCGAGTTCAATATCAACTATCAAGTATGGGTTAAGGGAGTGGGTATTAGAATCCGATAAACGATGGCAGATGATAACGTGTTGTTAAATGTTGTTATAACTGGTGAACTGTCTTTTGTTGAGCTATAAGACTGAAGTTAAGGGAGGTTCATCGGTGCAGTTATGTCCAAGTGATTATTTGTGTTTTTGCCATTTTTAAACGTTTAGGGCTCAAGTGCATGTTAAACTTTTACGGTTAATGGAATACAATAGGTATATGAAATAACTTGCATGAGTTTTGAACAATTAACCAATGTGATTTTGTTGGGGGTTTGGGGTATTACAGTTAAGGTGTTGCTCACCAAAGACGGATTTATTATAGTTAAAGTTGTTAAAAAAACCAATGTGATTTTGCAATAACCTAGGTAAGTATAGAAGTTATGTTTTGAAATATGTAGCTTAGAACTCACTGGCCTAAGTTGACTTGTTTACGCATGTATTTTAGAAAGGTGTGATGTCTTGACTAGTAAAAGAAAATGCATGCATGTGTGACCAGTGACATTTGATCAGCTTTGACATTGCAAGAATACTTGGCATGGGATGTTATTGAACATTATGGATTATGGTTCAATTTAGTTGGTTTGGTTGAGATACATTTGTCTAGTTTTGTATTGTTGTTTTAAGACTTCCCTTGTGGTTTTTGTGATTTGCCTATTGTTAGGCCTAGGAGAGCCGTTCCAACGTTATTGTAGACCCTAAGCGGACTACAAAGTGGAGGCCCTTTTGCATAACATACAGAGATTAATAGAAAAATTAGCCTCTAAAGTTAACATACGTTGAGTAATTAGCCCTTAATTTTGCCCATAAATTCTCCTCCAAACATGGGTGAAGCTTAAGTAGGGCGGGAGGAAGCGGCCGACCCCCAAACTTTTCGCTTAGTACTGGAGAGTATGTAGTTTTCATATAGAAATTTTTTGGTATATACGTTTTCGACCCCCCCCCCCGGTTTTATAGAAAATTTTAGGTCCGGTAACTTCCGCCCCCCGGTCGGAAATCTCAAGCTTCGCCACTGCCTCCAAACCCAGCGGACCCGACGCCGTGAGTGATTACCGTTAGTTATAGCTGATAACCTAGAAAATCGAAAGAGTAGGTTGCGATGAGAAGTGGGAACGATGACCGCATCTCAATTTTAGGGATTTTAGGCACTATTTCGCTGAATTCGAATGAGGTCGAGTGGTCGATGGTTGCTATAGACTGTAGTTATGTATGTGGTTTATTTCGAAACTGGGTCTTGAATGAGGGCCTTTTTTCCTAAACAATTTTTATCTATGCAACTTTATTAAAAAAACATTGTTAGTTTTGCTTTTATTTGGGTCTGATACTTATACTATATATAAAACTTTACTAAAAATTGGAGGCCCTTGATTTTTGATGGCCCTAGGTCCGTGCCTAGATTGATAAGCCTAACGGTCCGGCCCTGAGGCCTAGGCCGCTAGACGTGACATGCTAAATCCATGAGGCAATCGTTAATGGGCCCGAGCCCGCTAGACTGGCCTAAGGTAGGTCTACCATACATATCTTTAAACAAATATAATTTTATAATACAAATATATATGATAATCTTTGCACGCGATTAGAATTTGGCAGCCCCAACATCAGGCTACTCCGTGTGGGGTTCAGGCTCAACGATGCCCCCAACATCATTTTCATAGGGGCGGCAAGATGGAGACGTTGAAGACGGGCCGAGTGTGGACATAATAATGCCTCTCCTTCTCATACATGGGTGCAGTGGCGGATCCAGGAATTCTTTTCGATGGGTTTACTATTTTTAGATGATCCAATTTCATAGGACCAGACATAAAAAATTTCGGGTATGTTTGACAGTTCGGGTCGGATAAGGTTCATCACATAATAAAATTCTATATGATAATAAAGAAAACTATCGACTGATGTTTACATTGAAACAAGCCAAAGAACTATCGACTCCTCTTAACCAATATCACTTCGCGGGTCACAATCCATTCATCTATATAACTTGTAAGCTTTGCCATGAGCATGGGAACTTCTGTGTATATTATCTTGACAACACATGTTATCCACCCAACTCTTTTCCTTTTTAAATTATGATCCATTTTCCATTTTTAGCATAGACTTCTTATGAGCCACCAACTTTTGTAGGCAATATGATAATATAATTTACTGTAAGATTGGACCTTACTCCATTGCACTCACTAATATTTCTCCCTAGTCTAGTTAAGCAGACTTGGATGGTTAATTAATGGCTCGTGCGATGGTATATAAATCTCTAATTTGGATTTCAGCATTAGAAAAGGAAACCTAAAAACTCACTCGATGGTATATAAAATCCTACTTTGGGTTTCAGTATTAAAAAAAAAAGCAAAATTAAATTCACATGTTGCATGAATCAAACTTGGAATTTGTTGTTTAGAAGCAGGAAGATTTAACCATTGAGTCATTTCGAATATTGTGATTGGGTTCATACCACATTTTATTTATGGGTTCATCCTATATTTTTTATATACCTTTCTACTAAAAATTCAAAACCAAGTGGGTTCGTGTGAACCCGTCCCTTGTTAGCTAGATCCGCCCCTGCATGGGCGTAGCATAGTGGAGGCGGGAGGGGGCGACCGACCCTCCGAACTTTTCGCTCAGTAGTAGAGAGTATGTAGTTTTCGTATAGAAATTTTTGGGGATACACGTTTTTTACCCCCCGGTTTTATAGAAATATTTGGGTATATACGTTTTCGACCCCCGGTCGGAAATCTCAAGCTTCGCCACTGTTCTCACACACACATATACATACAACACACACACACACATATATATATAGGTCTATCCTCCATTTCCCCTGGTCCATCCTTGGAAGCGCATCCTCCTTGTATGGTGACGTGGCGCTGAGGTGGAGGGACATCCTCCAAGGACTTGTCTCCTCCCACACCGAGTAGCCTCATGGGAAGGTGTTGCCGCCTTGCCCGAGCCTCTTGTCTCGGGGAATCCACTATTTTTAAAGATGGTTTTATAAACATCTACCTTAAAGTTTACATTATATTATGTTTATTCAATAACTAGTGTCATGAGCCATGTGGTTGGAATTCGGTCGGTATATGTTCGATCCGTTACAATTATGGTACAACAGCGACACTCGGTATAAAAACCAAAAGAGAAAACCCGAAATAACAATGTTGTAATATGCACAAAGGATATCGACACATGTTTTAAATCGATCGAAAACCATAAAAACAAATACTGGTGTTTGTTTCGAGAATACAATATCGCTACGGATGTTATTCGGACAATGTTACCTAGGTTTGTCACTGCACCAATAGGATACATGTACTCGATATAGCAACTGAAAAAGAAAACCCAAAAAATAAATTCTTGATATGCCTAAAAGAATATCGACACGTGTCTTACATCAATAAAAAAAACAATAAAAATGAATAATGAAATTGGTTCTAATGATATCACTACCAGTACCATTGTCAGTATTGGTTTGGTTCGTCGCGCTATCGGCACTAACTATAGCTAAATGGCAGACATTCAACCAGTATCAGTTTGGTGCGCTACGTACCCACACTTGGTATAACAACCGAAAAAGGAAAGGGAAAACATAAACTTGTGATATGCCAAGAGGATAGCAACACATATGTTACATCGATCAAAAACCATAGAAGTGAATACATGTACCGGTACCAATAATACCAATATCATTATGGATGTTGTCCGTACGGTACCAGTTCGGTTTGTCATCGCACCATTATTGTATTGGCATTCGTTATAGTTTACGATACCAACACAATACTCTGTTGTGGATGCAACTCTATTTTCAAGGAAATGTATTCTAGGACGTCGAAAAAAAATTAAAAACATTTGGATATTCATTAAATAACATAGTTTATTAGAGAACATTGAGATCAAATGAAAACTGCAAAGCTTAAAAACATATATTATTTTTGGTGTAAGACTTAGAAATTTCATTTCATTTCATTTCAGTACTATAAATTACTAAGTTATATATGCATAAAGGGGTTGTAATTAATGCTTGGTAAGTTTTTCAAAAAATATTTTGATTTTTTTTTTACTTTTAATCCTAAAGTATTTAATAATATACTTTTAACTCAAACTATTTGAATTTTTTTTTACTTTTAACTCAAACTATTCGAATTTTTTACTTTTAACCCAAAACTTTTCATCTTTTACAGTTTAACGTTATAACTTTTTTACTTTCAACTTTTGTCCCTATACTTTTCATCTTTCACAAATTTTTCGTTTTACGTTTGATTCTAAATTTTGCTAGTTAACACAGCGCAAAGTGCGTGTGTGATTTAACGTTTCGTTCTAAGTTTTGCGAGTTAATACGATGCAACATGCGTGTGTAGTTCAACGTTTTTATGTCGTCTCCTTCTTTCCCATTTAACAAGTTCGTCATAATGTGCAGATCCTAGATCGACTTAATTATTATTTTCTGTGTTTACGTTTCGGTCTAATCGCTCTGTATGAACACGCCGCAAATTCAATGTTGGTGGTCGCTCGCGGTGGTGTGACATTGATGCTATTTGGCACGGTTTTACGTCCCCGCCACAACACAGTGGTGCTTAATACTAGTCAAAATGAAAAAGAAAGAGAAAACGATCACTTTACAAACCGACCATTGAAATTAATAGTAAGTATAGTATAATATCACAATATAAAAATATACATTTTCTAATATATGATTTGTTTTATATTGATCGAAAACCATAAAACTGAATATGCGTACCAGTTTTAATAATACCAATATTAACGCCACAGATGCTCACGGTTTGGTTTAAAACTCTGAACCGTCTTATTGTATTTTTGATCAGTCGGCTTTAATATTTACAAACCATAGTGAACATTTTGGTTTACTGTTTACACCCAAAGCCGATCAATATACAACAATTTTTTTACACATGTGTAAATACAACAATTTTTTTACACATGTGTTAATACACAACAAATTTACACATGTGTAAATGTCAAACTTATACATGTGTAATTTTTTTTCTTTCGAAAAATTTATTCATAGTATTGTATTCGAATAATAATGATAAGTGCAAAAATTTGTATTTGAATGGTTTTTGACCAAGTTCTCGCGATTCTTACGAAATATATGTGTTTTCATTTTAACCATACCATATATATACTAGTGGGGTGCCCGTGCATTGGGGCGGGGACCACAATACTTCGGTTTGTGATTTTAAGGGTGTGCAAAAGTTGTTGTTCGTTTCAGTTCGGTTTTGAGCCATAACCATAACCATAATCATAATCATAATCATTATCATAACCATAACCATAACTAAAACCAAAACCAAAACCAAAACCAAAACCAAAACCAAAACCAAAACCAAAACCAAAACCAAAACCAAAACCAAAACCAAAACCAAAACCAAAAACTTCCGATTAAGGTATTTAAAAAACCCGATTGGTTTAAATTATTTCAGTTTGGTTAATCGGTTATGAACATTGGGTTCAATTAGTTTTCTACTAATAACCAAAAATTTAACTTGAGTTGAAGTACTCAAGAAGAAAATCTATTATTAGTGTTGATGTAATATTTGTGACTGATGATTATCAGTGTTGGAAAAATTCATATCAATAGTTAAGGTGGAGTCTATAAGTGTAGCATCGAACCTAGTAACTGTTGCTATGAAATTCAATGCAAAAGGTAAGTTTTGGCGGGATTAAGATTTGGCGTGGATAAGGGCTAAACACACTATAGTGTTAGTGTGTTTAGATATTAGCAGGATTAGGATGATAGCAGGTTTACCATCCATAACGACGCTAATGTTAGCGTGGTTATGGAAATAACGGGTTTAACGTGAAATGTCTATAAATAGAGTTTTAAACATTGTATTTTGTAGCTTTCAGATTTGATTTGTTCAGTGTGTGTAGGTGTAAACTGTGTGTTAGGACTTAGTCTCAAGGACTTCGTGTCCAGATTGTCTAGAAGTAGGTGTGTACTCTTTCGGTATGTAATATGTGTTGATTCTATCATTAAAGAGTTTTCTACGCCTTGTTTATCTATCATTTATACTTCCGTCTCAATCAAGAGTGATGCATTTAATATGTGTTATCGATCCTACTAGTTAAACATATCCAAATTATACTTTCTTATGATGTTTGGGTGGGATAAGAATTGGTTGAAACTGAGATGAACTCCACATTTCTGGTCCACATATTGGTTCTATGACATTCGTGTACACATTTTTTCATGTTTCCATCCAGTACACCTCGGAAACCCCCTCTTCTAGTATTCCAACCCTAATATCATTCCTAGACATGTCCCATATAGTTGCTACAACATGTTTGCATGGCATGCCAGTTAAATCCCACTTCCTGCATGAACATGTTTGATCGCTTACATTCACCACACACTAGGACCTTGGACCAGTCACCTATACAGACAATTCCTAAATCAAGTTCTTCACAGTGTAATGTATTTATTGCATAATGTATTTATTACACTTTTCGTCATTTATGTTTGTAGCGGGTTGCAATGGATGATCTTTAACTTCAATAATTACAGTCACAATCATTTATTTGGAAAACTTATTACACTCTACATCATTTTGCCCTAACCAGGTTATAATTTTTGGTTAAATATGGCATGTGCATTGCACATGATAAGGGTACTTTAGTCATTTTACACATTAGATAAATATATTATAATAAAAATCATCCCTCATTTATAACACCTACTACCTCCACGGCCCTCTCTCTCGTCGGCTCCACCAGCCGGCGAGCACTCCGACCACCACCAACATGGAATCGCAAAACTGAAGAAAGATTCATAACAAAAGCATCAAAACATTGCTCGGATTTCATTGTGGAATACCAAAATTGAACAAGGATCACAAGTGTTTATGCAACAGAGGCCATGAATTTTCCCCCAACATCCACATGTCCTAAAACCTAAATCCTCCACATCACACATATCAAATGTATACAATAAGATCCACTACAAATCCAGAACAAATCTACAACAAATCAATCTCATAGAGCGTGTTTGAACACGAGCATATCTCCGCCAGGACCAGACACCGATCTATGACATCACAAATCTCAGAATCTTCAAACGGTTAAATACCCCGCGGATGACGTAGGATCAACGATGGTGTGCGACACCAGATCTCCGGTGGTGCGCAACGATAGACCAACCTTCCATCGTCGCTCATTCTGCCGTCCCCGCACTCATCTGAACCATACCATCATAATGGTGTGCGACGCTAGATCTCCAGCTGTAAACAGCGAGAACGGAGTGGTGTGTGATGAAGAACCTGATATCAGGCGGGGTTGTGCGGTGAAGATGGTGGTCAATAACGGGGGTTGTTCTGAAAGTTAGAGGGAGAGAGTGAAAGTGAGTTGAGAGAGAAAGGATGATTATTATTTTAAATTCTTTTTATCTTATTTGTTAAATGTATTTTAAATAACCAGCTGGGGTAGCCCAGTTGGCCACCGACACCCACCTCTTACCTAGAGGTACCGGGTTCGATTCTTGGGGCGAACATAGTACCCTCAAGCGTCAGCTCGGCAAGGGTATTTACTGCCAGGCTCAGGCTTGTCGGGTGGCGGCCTGGGAGGGGTTATCCCCTTCGCGGTCAGGGGTACCGTGCATTACCCTTTTTCCTTTTTTAAATGTATTTTAAATGAATTAATAAAATTACCAACGTACCCTCATGTGTTTTGCACATGGCTGGATTTAACTGAAAATTATGACCTGGTTAGGGCCAAAAAACGTAGAGTGTAATGAGTTTTCCAAGCAAAGGACTCTGCTTGTAATTATTAAAGTTAAGGATTATATATTGTAACCCACTGTAAACATAAAGAAAAAAAAATTACCCAAGAAAAAAAGATTCCTGTGGCAAGTGTTGCTGCATCAGCAGCTGTTGTCTACTAAAAAATATTTTAGTGGATAAGGTTTAAAATTTAATATTGTTTATATATTTTGTTTTAAAAAATTCTAGATATTATTATTAATTCATTTCCTACTATTTTTATAGTTTTAGTTCAAATATTGTGATGAAACAACGATCACAAAAATAATTACATTTCTATGTATGGGAGTGGATATATCATTTTAACTCTAGGTTTAAGTCATTTTTAATTTCATATCACTTGTTGTTTTTCGTTATAGACGCAGGGTCTATTATATAAGTAACTAACACTTTAGATTTATGTAGTCTAGACATCTAGTCACTAGGGAACATATAGGAAAAGCATTAAAAAAACATGTAACAATTATGAACCACAACTTTTGATAACGATGTATTATTTATGTGAGACATATAACCTAACAATAAATAGAAAAAAAGAAAACAATATCCACGTACAAAGTTACAAAGATTATACATTTTCTTAACGTATTGGATGCATATTAGTATGTATTTTAAGATGTGTAAGTTATGGTTTTAAGTATTTTATTATCACAAACAGAGATATTTTGAGTTTGATTTGATTTGCAGATATCCGCAGCTTAACGGAAGGGTTTCGGAAAGCATTATGAAGGACTGGAAGCTTACACGTAAAACGGAAGTTGAAAAACGCGAAAAAGGGCAAGCAACCAGTGAGTAGCGCCACCTGGTGTTGGATAGTGGTGGCGCCACATGGCGCCCTAACTGGCGCAATACAACAGCCAAAATGATACCCAACGCCACCTAGCGCTGGGTATGGCACCACCTTGTGCCGGGCAACAGATAGGCATGCGAAAAGTTGTGTTTTCACCATATTTATAGATATCTTCAACCCCAAATGAAAAGACCTTCAACCCTAATCGTTTTTGGTCTCCCAAGGAAGAATTTTCAAGTTCCAAACCTCAATTTTCATAAATCTTTCATGCAATTAAGATCCAACACAACCCAAGAAGATCAAATCATGATGATGAGCGACTAGAATCTTTTGTGATCCCTTTAGGGTGGATGGTCCTTGTATGTGAAACCCAAACCTTTTTTATTTAGTTTTTTGGATTGTTTTTAATGACTTGAAAGATACCTGTGGTTTATTTTGTTTAAACAAATTGTGTGTGTGCGTGTGTTACAATTATTTATCTTTCACCATTCGCATTCGGTTTTCTTACATCGCGAGTAGTTTGCTTATTAGAAGAGTTATTGGCACCGATGATTTGGTAATTGAACTTCATAGTTATTATTAAAAACTTGTCTTTGATTATCACTCGAATCAAACCATTAACAAGATCTTTTAGTATCTATCTAATTAAACATGTTTGGGTGAATCATTGAACCGGAAACCCAGAGAGGGTTACTTTTCTTTAACATCAGATAAATTTTTTAATCATAATAATAATTTTCCTTAGTATTTAGTTAATGTAAGTTTTTACAATCAACGTTAACCAATATGTATTCCATGTGAAGACAACTGATGAAACAACTGTTAACCGGGCAGGGTTAACACACTGATCTCGTCAAGAAGGGTTAATCCCTTCCTCTCGAGGATCGCTGGCTGGATCACCGGTGGGTTGATCTCCTGCACAAGGAAACAAACCGTGACTCGTAACAAGGAGGATGGGGTGGGGGGTGCTCCTTGTTACCACTCTCCGGCGTGAGAATCGGTAATCTGCTTGGGAAGCAAAGTATGATAGTAGTAGTAATAGTGAGAGAGTTGTGAAGAGATACCTCAAACCTGGTTTGGGGTTGGTATTTATAGCCGAGGAGTGAAGGAGGAGGATGATGGACAGACTGACGACGTGCTGCACCTTTGCAGGTGTGTCAGGCTTGTCGGGTGCGGAGGTTACGCCACGTCAGTCTGTTACTTACGTAGCCCTGACAGATGACTGTCATTTGGTGCTACTTGCACTGTGGTGTCAGTCCCACTTGTTGGGCGTATAGGATGCGGTGCGAGCCGCATCGCTGCCTGCGGTAACATCTGATGTTACCGCGTCCCTTGCTTGTGATCAACAAATACGCGAGACGCGGTGCCAGCCGCATCGTCGCCTGTGGTGACTGTTACTGTTGTCCAGCTTTCTTGTATTGATAGAAGTGTTCACTGGATGCGGTGCCAGGCCGCATCGCTGTGAATACTTCCGTTTTCATACACCAGATGTGATGCTATGCCGCATCACTCTACCGTTCTAATATTCCAGGTAAGTCCTTCTCCATCACTGGACAGATTGGATTCAACCACTGTGTCGATGCGTTCCCGCACGGACATAAGTATGTTGTTAGCTAATGGGGGTTTTGATAAGGGTAATGGTCACTCGCGGTCGATGCTGACGCGAGATCTGGGACCATACCCCTTCAAGTCCCCCCAGTCTAGTGTTGCTGCCATATGCAAGTTGCATGTGGGAGGAGTACTGGACTATGGTGTTTAGAAGGTAGTTTGGAGTCTGGAGAAGATCCTAGGCCATGTGGATGGTCTTTGCTTTTTGTAAATCAAGCTGGAGGTCTGGAAGAGTCATTTGATGCCTCTTCCGTACCGGTGAGAATGATTCGTCTGATGCGAAATTCTCAGCCTCGGGTTGGGTGCCACCTGTTGGTGTGTCGAACCAACCTGAGACCTTGCTGGGCGTATGCACAAACTTCGAACCAATCTCTGAGATGGTGGTTGAAGGTGTGCACAAACTTCGAACCAACCTTTGAAGTGGTGAATAAAGAAGAGAGTTCTCTGATGTCATGATTGGACATCAAATGATGATCCCTTTCATGGGGTGTTCATGTTCTTCCAATTAGCTCTCTAGTAACCGCACGTCCTTTGCGGTTACCTCGTTGCTTGACATTGTTGGCCACGGTTGTGGGAACAACGTTGAGTACTTGCGTCCTTGTTGGCCATGTTTGGTCGAACAATGTGATTCTGGATAATGGTCAAATAAACATGGTCATAGGCATGGTAATGCCCACCATTGTTTATTCTATCCATCTTACAAGTAGGGTAACAAAGTCATAAGCAGACTTGTTACCGCTTGTTCGATCGCTTGTTGTTCGACGAGATCTCGTATGATCATTGGGGATCTCGTCCGCATCTCTTCCTTAGGCACCTTCCTTCACGCTCCAATACCGAGGAGTTTTCCTTGAAATAGTTTCGTTCCTCGATGTGAAGACTTAGTTGTGGCTCTTCCGTAGCAACCGTTTACGGAAGCTATGGTTGTGTGTGCAGCGACTCATGAGTGTCTGCGGTTTTGTCACCCCATATTCGCTTGAAACGGGTGTGTTGCTCGGATGTGGCTCTTGAAGGATCAGGAGTCAGGGTTGCTGATGTGCGTACGCGTATATTCCCTCCCTTCTTCTCGTTAAAGAAGTTGTTTATGCACCCTCTGTGGTTGTGAACCGGACATGAGGGATTTGAAGCTTGAAGAGAATGAAGGCAATGCGGTTTACCTGTTTTTGAGATACGGTTCAGTCCAAAGAACAACGCTGGTTCTGAGTATCTGACACACCGGTACGGGCTCGTGTGTGTCATCTCCGCATATTCCACGTGTGCTCGTGGGTATGTGCGGACATGTTTATACCCCTTAACCATGGAAAGATATAATTTTTTGGCTATTTTATGGGGTATGTAAAAAAAACGACATGCGGTATGGGTTATGGTGCGGTATACCAGAAAAACCGCATGCCGCTTATAATTTGGATAATGTAGTCGCTTTTTGTTGCATACGTGACTGATCACACGTGTGACTTGGTGGAAGTTGGTGAGATCTTTCTGGCATGTGCTGAAATGAAAGGACATTTACACTGCCCGAGGCATTAAATGCACTGTAGCAAGGAGTGTAAACGTCTCTCTTGTCAGGCGCGTGGGCGGCCACGCGCGCGTGATAACCGTCAGCGGAACTGTGGGTGTACACGTGTTGCCGCATAATTGGTTCTTTTCGAACGTGATGATTCGCTTTCTCCCTCCGCATTAATTGCGATGGGTATATAAGGGGAAACCGTTCGTGGTTTCCCCTCACTTGTTCGAAATTTCAAAAATTTTCCGGTGAGAGAAACATTTCCTTTGTCTTCTTTGAAGAGATTTCCTGAACTTCCGGTGAGGTTATTTTGAGTTTTTAGTGTTCATCTTCTATATTTCTGATGGCTGAACCATCGAATCCACACAATGTGGAGGGTGAGAACCCTGAACAGCCGGTAGTAGCGGTAGATGAAGACGAAGATGATGACGTTGATGCTTCCGGTGGTGGGTTACCGGTGTTGAAGTGGTCAAAGGGTGGTTTTCAGAACTTAATGACCACTGTAAAAATGGCTGATGATTGGAAGGCCACTTACCCACAAGAGGGGGACACCGGTGCCGATGCTCCGGCCGGTTATATTACCTTGTGGGCAGATTTTTTCACCAAAGGCAACCTTCGATTGCCGGTGACGGTGTTTGTTGCAGAGGTATTGGAGTACTATCATCTCCATATCTCCCAACTTAGTCCATTTGGTATGTTCCGAATCAGGAACTTTGAGTATACCTTTCGTGCCCATGGCTTGCCCATCACTGTTGAGAATTTCCGGCGGTTTTACCAGTTGACGGTGAACACCGTTTTTTTTTCTTTCACTCAACATCATGGGAGTTTGAAGTTGATGACACCTCCGAAGGGTGTGACCCATTGGAAGATGAAGTTCTTCTACGTTAAAGCCTGTGCGGTATATGCCAATATGACTTTCTGGGATGTCAATATTGGTGTCATGATGAGGATATTCCTGTTGCCACCGCGCAGACTGTGGACTGGTTCTCTAGGCTGCGGCCTATTGAACTCAAGAAGTTAGACAACAACCAGCTGGGGGTGTTGCGGATGATGCTTACTAGGCCGGACAGGAAGGCGAGGCCCGTTCTGCGGGAAAAGAGCGGTGGTAAGCCTGTTACTCTTTATTGTTTTCCTTGCTTCATTATCCTTGTAGTAATATGCATGCATGTGTTGTATCAGAGACTGCGGTTGGTCTGTGGAGGATGTTTGAGCCCAATTTCGAGGGCAAAGTTGAGCTGATTCCGGTTGAGCTACGGGAAGGTTTCAATCTAGAAATTGTTGGCAACTTCCGCGTACCCAAACGTGACGTGTTGAAGGCACCTGTACCAGAAGGAGAAAAAGGTATTTTCTAAGTTGTACTTGTTTTCCAAGTTCACCCTTGTCATTTGTTTGCTTGATTTCTCCAATGAAGCTGTCCTTGCGGACTTGGGGAAGTTTGAAAAGCGCATCCCCAAGAAACATGTGGAGAGGAAGCAGGTGAAGAAAACCACGCGGGGTCGTGGTAAGGAGAAGACTGATGGCTCAGTTGCCCCTCCTCTGGTGTCTCAGGCCGCACGTACCTATCGATCTTGTTATCGCAGATATACCGATTACGTGGTAGTATCTGATACCCTTGAGGGTTTGGGTGTTCTAGGTAGTGGTGCGGCTGCGGGTGGAACTGCTGCGGGCCCCCCTGTTGTTGGTAAGAAGAGAGAACCAGAGCAAAAGGCTGCTGGTGGTGGTGAATTGAAGCGTCGGAAGCTGCAGTCTAAAAGGGCTGCCCCGGCGCAAAAGAAACCTGCGGTTGCTGCTGGTGAGTATAACTTTTTTCATTGTTTTGCATGCACAATTTGTTGGATTAATAGTTATTGCTTTCTTTGCATTGCAGAACCACAAGATGCAGGATTTTCTTTTTTTGATTTTCCTTTGTCTCCCTCGCATACCGCTGCTGCGGATGCGGGGGTGCCAAAGGAGCCTGCGGTGCCAAAGGAGCCTGCGGCACCTTTTGTTGAGGTGATTCCTGATCCCACCGTGCAGGTGGAGAAGACGGTGGAGAAGACTGTTTCCCAGATATTTGATACTGTGGATTCCTCTAACAATCTGATCAGCCCAAATGATGGCGATGGATTGGACTTGAGGTTTTCGGATGCTGGGAAACAGAAGTCGGATGCTGAGCCGCAGAAAACTGATGCTGAGCCGCAGAAATCTTCTGCTGGTGAGAAGGTTACCGGTTCTTCTTCCGGTGGTGCGGGTTATGATGGGCCTCCGATTCAGCCTGGGGAGTCTGAATTGGAGTATTATTACCGCACCTATACACAGGATCGAAGTACGGTTTATCACCGACCCCCCTGGACGATTATGCAGGGGGATGATATTTCCAACGATCCTTCCGTGTGCAAGGAGATTCTGGGTGGTCTGGGCACCCCATTTGAAACTGAACGTGCCCGTGCCGCACCCCGTGAGCTGCGCATCAACCAACTTTCTACGATGTTAGTAGGAAGTTCCATTGTGGCGAATGCCATTTTGGAAGATTACAAGGTGCTAGGCCGCGGGGAAGAAGAAGCTGCTCGTTTGCGGGCCGAAGCAGAAGAGTTGGTGAAGGCTGCACGTGCGGGTGCGGAGCAGCTTGAAAGAGATAGAGCTGCTTTTGATAAGCAGAAAAAGACTGCAGAGTGGGCTGCAACTGCTGAGCTGAAACAGGTTCGTACTCTTGCCAAGTTACTTTCTGATGAACGCAAGAGTTGGAACGAAAAGTTTTCCAATGAGCGCAAGAAGTGGAAAGAATCTTGGACTAAGCAGAATGACAATCTGTTTCGTGCTCGTCAGGAGTTGACGAATGCCAAGGCAGCGAACGCTGCTTTGGGCAAAGAGAAGGCTGCAGCTGAGGTGGTTGCGGTTAAAGCCCAACAGGCGGAGGCCCGGGCTGTAAAGGCGCTTGAAGAGGCCAAGGAAGCGGGGGCTCGTGATGCAAAGGCCCTTAAGGAGGCCAAAGAGAGGGAGAGTCGCTCTTCTAAGGCTCTTGAAGAGGCGAATGCTGAGCGCACCCGTTTGAATCAAGTTGTTGCCAGCCTTCAGGTACAATTCGTTATTCCTGTTGTATTTTTCGTTCCTTCTTTTGAGAATGTTTACTGATTTTGTGAACTGGTTTTTGCTCTTTGGAAGGCTGAAGTTCAGACTCGCGAGGGTAAGCTCGCAGATATCACTGCCCGCGTGACTGTAGCGGAGGAGCGGGCAAACGCAGCTGTCGAGGCCAGGGATGCCTTGACGTCTTCGTTTAACCAGCTTGAGGCTGATCGTGAGTGGATGCGGTGTCACGGCATTGCACGTGTAAGTACTCCATGCCTTTGAGTTTACTTGGGTTAACATGTGAGTCTTATCCTTCTTTTATTGCAGATTGTTCAGGCTATCATGGATGCACCTGAAACCGCAACTGGTTTGGACTTGGTCAAGGAACGTGCCCGCGATGCCGGTTTTAAAGCTGGTTACAGCCGCTGTATCGGTCACATAAACGTCATGTCTAAAGGCGGTTATATTGAAGAGCGGTCCGGGTTTCGTGACGTGGACACCGAAGCGCTCCTTAACGCGGCTGTTGCCTCCTTTTACGATACGTCCCTCTCTTGCGTGGAGAAGTTGGACGAATGTTTAGAGGCTGCGGATTATGTAGACCGGTTGCGGATGCTGTATGCCGATGCAGAAGAGGAGAATCCTCCTGGTGGCGGCCAAGATGGCGCGGGTACCACTGGTTCAAAATAGGATTTAGGTTGGCCTGTGTGCCCCTTTTTTGTTTTCCTCTTGTATATGTAGGAACTTTGTGTAAATCCATCTGTGCACCGCGTGGGTGCCTGAAATTTTTGAATATAAAGTTTGTTGTTCAATTTGTACAAGTATTTTTACTTCTTGCATGATTGAACGTGTGTATGCGAGACTCTACCCATTGTGAATGGGGTTGAGTATACTCCATACCGTTGCCGTAGGAGTATGCGTCAATTCCATTGTATGCCTGATTAGGGTTAGGAATTGTATAAGTTTTGCAAAAACTTGTCCGGAGCTCTACCCATTGTGAATGGGGTTGAGTATACTCCATATCGTTGTCGTATGAGTATGCGTCAATTTCATTGTTTACCTTATTAGGGTTTAGGAATTCTTTAAGTTTTGTAAAAACTTGTCTATCCAGCTGGATAGACACTTAATATTCTGCCTTTTGCTGGCCTATTACAATATTTTTGTGTGGTTGGCACTTTGTGTGGGTATCGCGAATGAAGATTTTGCCAATCTGTTTTTGCGGATACCGCAAAGTGGAACACGCATTTGTAATAGTAGTAACAAACAATATTGCATTGAATTGCTCGTTTATTTAATTGCAAATGGCCTGCGGCCCGATAGATTACATGAAAATGTAAAAACATGGCTTACATGTAACAGCGTCTAAGCTGTTGTGCATTCCATGTGCGTGCGATAGGTTCGCCTTCTAACGTTTGTAATTTATACGCCCCTTTGCCCAAGACCTCGTTGATGAGGTAGGGTCCTTCCCACTTTGGGGCAAGTTTCCCTGGGCGTTCAGCATTAGATGCCTTGTTGTCGCGGAGTACGTAGTCTCCTGGGTTGAAAGTACAAACGCGGACGCGTGAGTTGTAGTACTTTTCAAGTTTGGATTTGTACTTGGCCTCGTTGATGGCCGCGTTTTCACGCCTTTCTTCCAAGAGGTCCAAGTCAATCCTGCGTTCCATACTGTTGTCTATTCTTTCAATAGCCAACATTCTGGGAGAAGGGATGCCTACTTCCGCGGGGATCACCGCTTCTGAGCCATAGACCAGGCTGAAAGGTGTCTCCCCGTTGCTTGTTTTTGGGCTAGTGCGGTGAGCCCATAAGATGCTTGGGAGTTCATCGACCCAGCCACGTCTGGCTGTTCCCAACCTTGCTTTGATGCCCTCGACTAGACTTTTATTGATACTCTCGACTTGGCCATTCCCTTGCGGGTGTGCCACGGATGAGAATATGTGCTCAATATGCAGTTCTTCTAGCCATTTTTGGAATTCGTCGGCAGCAAAGTTGGTGCCGTTATCGGTGACGATGCACATTGGTAGACCGAAACGACAGATGATGTGTTCCCATATGAATTTTCATGTTATCATAGCAGTGGTCGAGGCGAGCGGTTTTGCCTCTACCCATTTTGTGAAGTAATCAACCGCGACTATGATAAATTTGACCGCACCTGGTGCATCAGGGAAAGGTCCCACAACGTCGATTGCCCATTTCTGGAAGGGCCATGCAGTGGTGACCGGGACTAGGTTGTTCTTGGGGCGCAAAGTTTTTGGAGCATGTCGTTGACAGTTGATACATTTGCGCAACTCTTTGACGGCGTCCAAGTGCATGCCGGGCCAGTAATACCCAGCATTCATGATTTTGGCCACTACCATGCGTGGTCCTGCGTGTATGCCGCACATACCCTCGTGTATCTCTCTGATGAGGTATGTGGCATCCTGGGGGTTGACGCATCGTAGGAGTGGCCCTAGGTATGATTTGCGGTATAAGATACCGTCTCCCATTTGATAATCGCATGCTTTGTATTGTAGCTAGCGTGCCTCTGACTTGCTTTCGGGAGTCACACTTGATTGCAAATATGCAATAATTGGTGTCATCCAAGATGTTGTACCGTATTGGATGACGTTGACCTGGCGCAGGGGTACTGAAGGATTTTGTAGAATTTCGATGCGTATCTCCTTTGCCAGGTGTTGGAAGCTGGTGGATGCAAGTTTTGAGAGTGCATCCGCGGATTTGTTTTCACTTCTGTTAATATGTCGGATATTAAATGAAGTGAACTTTGATGTTAGTTGCAGGGCTTGCTCGAGGTAGAGGATCATGATATCCCCCTTTGCGGCATAGTCGCCGCGTATCTGTCCTGCAACCAACAAAGAGTCGACGTGTGCTTCCAGATGTTGCACGCCGAGTTTGACTGCTAAACGTAGTCCTGCCAGTAGGGCCTCATATTCTGCCTCGTTATTTGTAATTTTGAAATCGAGGCGGATTGCATATGTAAGTTCTTGGCCATCAGGGCTGACGAGTCGCAGACCTGCGCCTGCGCCTTCCTCGTTGGAGGCACCATCAGTAAAGAGTGCCCAAATCTTCGAGGAAGCTGGTTTTGGCGTAGGATTTTGTGCTGCTTCGCATTCTTGAATGCGATCGGCCGGTACCTCGGCGGCGAAATCAGCTAAGACTTGGCCTTTAATCGCGGGGTGCGGTTTATAGTTCAGCGTGTGCGCGCCCAGCTCAATTGCCCATTTTGCTAACCTACCAGAAATGTCAGGTTTGGATAGGATCGGGCCGATCCTGTAATTGGTTAGCACCGTGATGACATGGTTTGCGAAGTATCGTCGCAACCGTCTTGATGCGTGTACTAGAGCTAATACCAATTTCTCCATTATTGAATATCGTGTTTCTGGGTCGTTGAGCATCTTGCTGATGTAATAGATGGGCGTTTGAACTCCCTCCCACTCCACTATCAGTACCGCACCTACTGCGTTGTCTGCGGCAGATAGGTATAGTATGAGTGGTTCATCCTTGCGTGGTGCGGTTAAAGTTGGGAGTTGCATCAAACACTCCTTCACTTCTCGGAAAGCGTTCTCCGCCTCTGCGGTCCACTGGAATTGTTCTTTCTTTAAACAGTTCCGCAGGGTCTTGATGAAGGGATAAGACTTAGCTGCATGGTTGGCTAAGAATCTATTTAGTGCGGCTAGCCTGCCGGCCAGCCGTTGCATTTCTTTCATCGTTGAAGGCGATGGCATGCGCTCGATCGCCTGAACTTTCTCCGGGTTTACCTTGAATCCATCTTTAGTCACAATGAACCCAAGGAATTTGCCTTCTTCCATTCCAAACGAGCATTTCCCTGGATTGAGCTTTATGTTAACGCGTCGCAGAGTCTAGAATGTTCTTTCGATATCTGTGAGCATGGTATCTTCCTCCATGCTCATGACGACTAGGTCGTCCATGTAGATTTCGACACCTTTGCTTATTTGCCCGCGGAAAGTGTCGTTCATCAGTTTTTGGTAGGTTGCGCCCGCGTTACGCAACCCAAACGGCATTTTTGTATAACAGTAATTCTCGGTAGGAGTGCGGAATGCCGTTTTATCTTCATCCTCGATTGCCATTTGTACCTGGTGGTAACCTTTGTAGCAATCGAGGAAACACTTCCATCTGAATGGTGCGAGATTATCGACCTTTTCGTCGATTTCTGGAAGTGCGTAACAATCCTTGGGACAGGCTTTGTTGAGATCTTTGTAATCGACGCACATGCGCCAGCCCCCAGATGGTTTTTCTACCATGACTGGGTTGGACAACCAAGTCTGGTATTTAACTTCCCGCAGGATGCCTGCGGAGAGCAGTTCTTCCACCTGCTCTTGCATTGCCTGGTTTTTAGCGGATCCAAGGTGGCGTTGGCCTTGGATCACCGGCTTGATACCTGGCAAGGTATTCAAGTGATGTTGCGCGATATCACGTGGGACCCCTGTCATGTCTGCGGGTGTCCACGCGAAAATGTCTTGGTTCCTGAAGAGAAGCTGCTTCAGGTGCGCTTTGGTGGTCGGGGACAAGGCGTGACCCAATGTAACCTTTTGTTCTGGGTATCTCGCGTTGAGAACCTATTTTTCTGGTTGGTTGCTGGGGGTGGGCCTTGCGACCTTGGTTGGACGTATTTCGTCCGACATCATGACGTCTCTGTGTGCGTAGATTATCGCGATCCCCGATTCGGTTGGGAAACCGACAGCAGAGTGGGGGACGGACGTAATCGTATTGAAATCGCCTTGGGATTCCCTCCCAAGGAGTACGTCATATCTGGAGGTGTGAGGTAAAACCATAAAGTTTACCTCTTCTGTTCGTGTGTGCCTTCCGCTGGTAAGACGCACAAGAAAAGTTATCTGGCCCAGGGGAAAGACAGTTTCCCCTGCGAACCCGGCCAACGGGTAATCTACTGCTTGCAACCGATCTTTGTCCTCCTGGTCGAACTGGTTGAAGCATTGTTCGTAGATTATATCAGAAGTATTGCCCGGGTCGATGAATAGACGCTCGGTGCAGTAATGCGCCAGTTGGCCTGTAATAACGACGGCGCGCCTGTCGTGCGGTCCGCCTCGGACTTTTGGAAAGACGACTTGCTCGTCTTTCCAGTCATTGTCCGATCTTCTCGCCGCCTTACGCGGCCTACCTTTACCTCCGTTGATCATGTGGGTTGAGGCCACATACATGGTCTTCTTCCCTGAGGAGGTGCCTTCGCCATGAGGGGTGATGCGCTTGGTGGGTTTCTGCCCACCCGGCAAAAGATGTTGTAATTTCCCCTCTTTTAAGGCTCACTCAATCTCCAGCCGGAGACTGATGCAGTTGTTTGTGGTGTGGCCCGAGTCCTTGTGATACTCACAGTAGAGTGTGAGATCCTGATTTTTCTTGGACTTCATCGGTTGGGCCGGTCGCAAGAGCTGTGCGTCCGTAAGAAGGACTTCGCTTGGCGACACAGTGATCTCGGTCCAGTTGCGATCCCGAGAATCTTTCTTTGGTGCCCGGTTGTCCCGTTGGGGGTTGTAGTTCCTTGGGTCAAACGGGTTGGTCCGCAGGAAGTATGGTTTGGAAATATCGTGATTCCAACGTCCCGGTTGCGTTTATTGTTACGCTTGGACTCTTGGTGGGAGGTTTCGGCTTGGGGCTGTGCCTTTGCCATATGCGATTCAAGAGACCGCTGCGTCTGGGCGTATGTATTGACCGCGGCCATGACATCTTTCCATTTTTTAGGCAAGCCCTCCTTGCCAGAGATGGTCATGACCATCTGCCTGTCCCTAACGGCCTTGATGAAATGGTTCCGTGCCATTTGGTCTTGCACGTCACCTATCTCTAGTCACTCTTTATTGTACCGGACGACGAATGCTTCTAGAGATTCATCGTCCCTGCGCCAGATATTCATGACGTCTAACGAATCACGTACGTGACGTCGTTGCTGGCTGAAGTGAGCGAGGAACTTTACATGCAGATCCTCGAATGAGGCCAGTGATCCCACTGGCAAAGAATCGAACCAAGCCCTGGCCAGACCCGTAAGGGTCTGGGGGGAAAAATTGCACCAAGTGGGTTCATCCCAAAGGCCGTTGCACCCTGCACCCATGAAAACGTTCATGTGGTCGTCCGGGTCGGACGAACCGTTGTATTTCCCGACGTTGAATGGGAATTTTGTTGTGGTGACATGGGCGTGGGCAATTCGCGGGGTGAATTTGGAGTTTTCGGCCGCAGCTTTCGGCCTGCATGGCTGGTTCTCTGGGCGTTTTGCGGCCCTGAGGTATGTGTTGCGGGGGTGAGTGGGAGGGACATAGTTGCGTCCTCCCGGTCTGCTGCTGGTGTCATGCGAATCCCCGATATATGTATGGTCGTCCGGGTCGGTACGACCATACCCTTCGGTATACGGTTACGGGCCCAACCGGCTCTGAATTCCAGAGCCATGTCGGGATGCGGACCGTCGCCTGTCCTCACCGTAAGGACCTAGGCGGGTATGCACTGGTCCCCTGGTGTGGGACCCGTATGAGGAATCGTCCTCGTTTATTGTGCGGACCTCACAGTAAGATGATCCGCGGTCTTCACGTTTGCTTCTCGAAGCTGGACATGAATGTACCCTGCCTTCGTATTGTAGAATACGATTGGCAGGGGTGTGCGGTGCTGGGGTAGGCCCAGCTTGTATTTGCGCTTCCGCACAAGCGCGGTTGTATGTTGCAGTCAGCAGGGCTGCCTGCCGGTCATACCAGGTATGGACGTCCATGCCTGGTGGGATCACAGATGCGTACTGTGATAAGTCATGTCCGAATGTAAGGGATGGGCCCCTTTGTGTCGACGTGCCGATGTGTCCGGGTTGCGAGGTTGAGGGATTGACCCCTACCGGACCTAGGTTTGTGGGATTTTGGTTATCCCCAGTGTTGTTTTGTTGATCAGTCATGATCTTGTGAGAGGGAAAAGGATGATTTAAAAGTGATAAGAGTAGCGGTGGGCGCCAATGATGAAACAACTGTTAACCGGGCAGGGTTAACACACTGATCTCGTCAAGAAGGGTTAATCCCTTCCTCTCGAGGATCGCTGGCTGGATCACCGGTGGGTTGATCTCCTGCACAAGGAAACAAACCGTGACTCGTAACAAGGAGGATGGGGTGGGGGTGCTCCTTGTTACCACTCTCCGGCGTGAGAATCAGTAATCTGCTTGGGAAGCAAAGTATGATAGTAGTAGTAGTGAGAGAGTTGTGAAGAGATACCTCAAACCTGGTTTGGGGTTGGTATTTATAGCCGAGGAGTGAAGGAGGAGGATGATGGACAGACTGACGACGTGCTGCACCTTTGCAGGTGTGTCAGGCTTGTCGGGTGCGGAGGTTACGCCACGTCAGTCTGTTACTTACGTAGCCCTGACAGATGACTGTCATTTGGTGCTACTTGCACTGTGGTGTCAGTCCCACTTGTTGGGCGTATAGGATGCGGTGCGAGCCGCATCGCTGCCTGCGGTAACATCTGATGTTACCGCGTCCCTTGCTTGTGATCAAGAAATACGCGAGACGCGGTGCCAGCCGCATCGTCGCCTGTGGGGACTGTTGCTGTTGTCCAGCTTCCTTGTATTGATAGAAGTGTTCACTGGACGCGGTGCCAGGCCGCATCGCTGTGAATACTTCCGTTTTCATACACCAGATGTGATGCTATGCCGCATCACTCTACCGTTCTAATATTCCAGGTAAGTCCTTCTCCATCACTGGACAGATTGGATTCAACCACTGTGTCGATGCGTTCCCGCACGGACATAAGTAGGTTGTTAGCTAATGGGGGTTTTGATAAGGGTAATGGTCACTCGCGGTCGATGCTGACGCGAGATCTGGGACCATACCCCTTCAACAACCCTACTTACCATTACTAGTAAAAGTACTTAGGACCGATCTTTAAACTTGTTTTTTACCGACCTTTCAAGATCGATCAATTAGTAATCACCAAGGATATCAAATTAAAAATTTAATTTTATTTGTAAATCTTAGATTCTGCATTTAGGTTTTTTATTTGACTTATTGACTAGTTTAGGATTTTTTTTGTATTGATGGCTATTCAATTGATTAGATTTTCATTATTTTACACGACACATGTTTAAAGTAAACTTTTGAGTTAAATATCGATGTCGACTCTAACACCTGCTTCCTTTAATAATTGCCAATTGTCGTAGGGATGACATTTTCTTTGCTTTTCTCTTCTATTAGCTAAGGCGTTATTATTGTTACTATGTTGCTTATCACCATCGCCACAGGTCATTCTGACGTGGCCTGTCACCAATGGCCATCCCATTACTTGTGCCAGCGTTGTGGCCGCAAATCCCGCGCCCTTATTTCTATTTTCTTCTTTTATTTTTGGTGACTCTTATGCCGGATACCAACCATCTTCTTTTTTCTCACAGATCGCCGACTTGTAATCTCACTTAGCCACGTATGAATTTTTTTTTTTTTTTTGCTTATTCACTTGGGTGTTCAATACATAAAAGTAGAGTCTAAATGATTCGAGCTCAACTCGCCTAGGTCGAGCTTGGGTCATTTGACATAAAAGAGGTCGTGCTCAAGCTTAGCTCATTAAAAGCTCCATGTCTAAATCTCAAGCTCGACTCATAAGTCATTTTTCAAGGTCAAGCTCAGCTCATTTATACTTTATTGATTATTAAACTACTTTAATTATATTAATTGTAATTATTTATGTATAATTCTATATACTACACAATATATATTATTTTTTCTATTAGAATTATAGTATTTATTATGTAATTTTATATACCAAAGGGCTTGTAGCTTTATAGTACCACCAATGTATTTTCGAAATGTGTTCCTTCCTAAGTGATTGAGGGTTTTAGTTATGTGGTGTGACATTGGTGTAAATTTAGGATTAAGCTTAGAGGTTGTTTGAGTTAATCATTACAAAAATATTATTATATGAGCTCCTTTTTAAACTCGAACTCATTTAAACTCAATTTTATTCAAGTATTTAACGAGTCGATCACATATAACTTGTAATTACTTCCACTCATTTACACCCTCCTTAAAACCTAAAACAAATTAGTCGTTTCTTGCGCCACATTTCTTATCATCTTTTTAACTTTTCCTCATGGCTAAATTGTTTGTTGGACATTTGAGTTTTTTTTTTCTCTTTCTACTTTTACTAGAGTGTTGTTGTACCTTTTTATTTGTTGTCACTAACATCTTTTCTTTTGTTTACGGCTTGTGGGCTTACCATTGTAGTGTTCTGTTGTCATCACATTGTCGTTGATTATCAATATGTTACTATGTATGGTGTGCATCCAACATTGCGTCCAATCACTCTTGTATTTTAGTGTTTTCTATCTTTATAGAGAGTTATTGTCACTGCAACCTTTTCATTGTCATCTCACACCGTCATCGTCCACCTCGTCATGATGTATGTTGCCACATGATGCTTCTTGGTCTTGTTTCTGATCTCATCGTCCACCTCGTCATGATGATGTCGATAACTCGAATGCGAGACTCGTATGTGAACTGGTTGAAATGAAAAATTAGGGTGGAAAACACCCGTAACTCACAAAATAATCATCATAAAACGTTTTTAATAACTTAGTTTTTTATTTTAAATTGTTGGTTTGTTATGTTGACTGATATTAATATTTTAGTTTTTTTTTTCTTTTTCATTTAAGAATCTAGTCAATATTTTGGTTGCTGGACCAAACTTAATGAGTAAGGGGCTGTTTGTTTACTTTTTAATAGGGCTTTTAATGGTTCAGACCTCTTACTAGTTTATCACTTAATGATTCAGACTGTTTGTTTCGCGAGCAGATGTTTGAATGGTTCAAACATTTGCCTCTGAATGGTTAAGCATTATACTGAGTTTGAATGGTTAAGACCTCTAATCTGAATTGGTTAGACATCTGTCTCTGAACGGTTAAGCATTATACTACCTCTTAATGGTTCAGACCTCTACTCTTACTGGTTCAGCACTTAATGGTTCAGACCTCTTACTGGTTTAACACTTAATGGTTCAGACCTCTTACTGGTTCAGCACTTAATGGTTCAGACCTCTTACTGGTTTAGCACTTAATGGTTCAGACCTCTTACTGGTTTAGCACTTAATGGTTCAGACCTCTTACTGGTTCAGCACTTAACCATTCAGAAGTTGCCAAATAGCCCCTAAGTTGTAGGAATTAGGTTAACTTTTTATTAAAAATAGTAATAAAATAAATAATAACGATACTCTCATTATACGCTGGAAATACTATAGTACAATACCGGTTACAAAACTAAATAAAAAGTGATCCATCAAAACGCCCATAATCCATGCCGCACGCGTGTGCGAGTGCATTGCACCCTTTAGTGTCCCACTAGTTTGCCCAAAGGTAAACAACATACAAGGAGAACTCCTCCTCAAAGCCACTTCAAGTTTTGTCATCCCACCTATATGAGACAAGTTGACAAAGCTTAATCTATATTTCTCATCTTTGGTTGTTCCAACCATACAACTTCCAGTCTCGATATCTCATTCATCTTAGCTCTATTTTGGACATAGTTTGGTTCGTTATGATGTTCTCACAACGTAGAACATAAACCCATGAATAATTCTTTATACAATACATATATAAATATAATTAATGGTATCCAAAATATTTAGTGAAAACCCTGTTTCACTAAAATTTCCAACATAAGTTACTAGAGTTATATATAAAAATTTCTCCCATTTGGGTTTTTTCTATACGTTTATTATAAAGCATCTAGCACTTTTATAACTTTTGTTCCCCACCATGTGGTAACAAAGCTCGTTAGTTACCTCATAGCACGATGAGTTGGAGTAAATCACTTATGTCCCCCATTTTTATAGGAGAGATCATGGAGTTGATGGTTTGTGACATGTGTTGGATGGCCTCAATGTTAAGGGTGACAAACTTGACACAATCCTTGAAGACCTATGTGTCATGGTCATAGCTGGGAGAAACGACTACCGAAATGATGATGGTGGTTATTATGGTGCTATTCGACATCCCATTGTGAGCAAAGGAGGTGTTGGTAACACTAGTCATAACTATCAACATCTTGTTAACATGAAAAGGTCATTACCTTATTCAATTCTGTTACGTGGCAAGAAGTATGTTCATTTTGATACTTCTATGTTGAGTCGACGAATCTCACGAAGATGATGATGTGTCACATCAAGATATAGAGGTTTACAACAAACGTAAGGAAACTCCATCCATAATGTTGGAGGTAACAAAGGTGTTAGCATGGTGTATAGTCAAGAAAACAAATGATGAAGAGAGTGAAGACAATTATAAAGTTAACAACATCATTTGGGTTCCTAAGGTGGAGGGTAGAGAACCACCAACAAAATGAATAATAGATGAAAATATAAACCAAAGGTGATTGTGGGAGCTAAGAAATTTATGAAAGTAGAGAAGCAAAGTAACTCATTAACTAAACTCCTTACTCCTAGAACTCGAAGAACAAGTTCTTTTCAAGTGAGGAAGATTGACATGGGGCCGATAACTCAAATTAGAGACTCGTATGTGAAGTGGTGGGAATGCGGAAGAAGGATGAAAAACCAATCTATAACTCACATAATAATCATCATAAAGCCTTTTTTAAATTTTTTTAAATTGTTGGTTTTATTGTTTATTAGGTTTGGTTTGATGATTTTGTTGACTGGAATTAATGTTTCGGTTATGTCTTCTATTTCTTTTAAGATTGTAATCGATATTTCGGTTAATTTGGCCAAACTTAACAAGTGAGTCACTAGAATAATGTATAAATTGAGCGCTCGTTATATCAGTAGAGACAAATTTTGATATATGATAATAAAATTTCTCCCGTTTGGATTTTCTCTAAACATTTGCTAGAGCCTAGAATGATATATCTAGTACTTTTATTACTTCCATCGCGTGTGGGGACTTTTCTTTGGTTTCATCTGTATGAAGGGTCTTTATCTTTTGCTACAAAATATTTTAATCAACAAGCTACTATCATGAGTTTTATTTAGGCTTTTATTTTAACTTTAAGACCAGGTATAGTGATACACTTGAATAATGCCTCCATCCATGGGCATTGTGCGCCATGTGACAGTTCAGTCAGCAATGGGGTATTATGAGGCATTTTTCTAAAATGTGTGTAGTGAGGATGTGGGCATTGTGGGGCATTATGTTAAAAGGGGTGTTAAACAATTAAATAAAAAAAATACCATCAAAAAAATCTTATTGACCAAACAAAAAGAAGATTAACTGCGATTGGCCAAAACAAAATGAACAAGACTTGGAAAAAAGAACGCAAAAACATTTTTTTTGGAAATAACGCCCATGGGGGCGGGTTGGCAGCGTTTTGAGGTGTTTTTTTTTGGGGGAAATGCCCAAAACCCCCAACTACGGGTGGTTTAACATGCATGAGCATTAAAAAATCTCTCTAAAATTGGGTAGCCTTCTCTTTAACACATTGGTCAACTGGATGGCAAATGAACCATCTTTCTTCCCTCTATATGTATTCATACCAAGCAATGGCCCTTTAAAGTGGTCTCAACCTCCCATTCAATGTTCAAGATGATGTTGTGAGAACCAGAGGCTCCTCTTATCTTTCTCAGTGTTTGAGTGCAAGTAATATGCATGACTTAAATGCACCTACGTCCAACAAATATTTTTGTGGAACAAGAGATAGTATTATAGGAGCTTTCCATGTGTTGTAAATTTTTCAAAACCGGAAGTCCATTTAAGACTATTGGTCATTCATTCTGGTCAAAGGAACCCCTTTTATCCAATGTTTAATAATCAATATACATACATTAACTATTAGCAAGTGGAACCCATTTCATTTTCAGGCCTTTAAAGTAATTTAACAAATTTCATTTCATTAACAAAACTAGTTATTTGCGTATTAGTGTGCCCTTTAGTGCATCTTATGACTTTTAATGACTTCTATTCATTGCTTAATTTTTGTTCAACGTATGAGTTTTGGAGTTCTCTCTCTACGAAAAGCAAAAACTTCTCTCATTGATGAGGAAGTTATGTGCAACAGCCAACAAAGGTGTTGATAGCGGTGTTCTAATTGGCGATGGGTAGTGAGCAATGACAACACCAGCAGCATCATCGACAACATCAGCAATAGCAGCAGCAGCAGCAACAACACCTAGTAAATTCCACAGTTAGCAAAGATACCAATAGCGTTTGGGGAATATGAGATATTGACAAACCTTACCTCCATGGCTCCATCCTTAGGGAAACAAAAGTTGCTTCTAGAGAGAACCTCGACCTCAAAACAAACAACAGACAAACAAATAGAACTAAAGTTATAGAAATACGAAGCTAGCAACAATCAAAGAAGCGGAGAGAGAGTAATACGGTAACAATAGAAACATAGATTCCATCATACAACAATATATATGTTTCTATTTTTACCGTATTACTCTCTCTCCGCTTCTTTGATTGTTGCTAGCTTCGTATCAGCAGAAAACACCCTAAAGTGTGAGAACGGTGAGAACGCATCCTGATGGAACACGTGGCGCGGGATATAATTAGGGTAAGAGGGGCTTTTTTGTCTTTTTAATCTTCTTTTTCCCCAATTCGTGTGTCACAGTGCTGCTTCATTTTTGGCGTCTAAGATTATTTTGGCATTAATTAGATTCAATAACTACCTGGCGTTTTACTTTTTTTTTATGTGTCTTGTTGAATTAATTGTTTTTATGTCACATAAATAATTTTTTTTTGGTGTTATGGCGTTCCCAGGTGAATTAATCTCATATATGTTATAAAGGTAAATTTTTTAGCGTTCGTGGCGTTGTTAATAATTCATTACCATTCATTAATATTTCATAAGATTACAATAAGACGAAATCAAAACAAACTAATAGTCTTCTGTGTATGGGATTACATCAGAGATGTACTCATCGCTTTGTTCATCACTTTCTTCAGATTCATCATCATCATATTTTGCATTTGCGTATAACGCCATCATCCTGTCTCTTCTTTGCTGCAGCCTATACTTAAATATCATTATAACCCTGGATCTTACATCGTTCGAAGGTGCTAAATCACAAAGTTGTTCAAGAAGATGTAGCCTCTCTGTCTTCAACATTTCCTCCATCAGCAGTGAATATTCCACCTCGTATCGATAAGTCACTTTAACCGTTCCTACTTCTTCATGCACCACCCAACTGCTAACTTGGTAGAGGAGTATCGTTAATATCATTATCATCATCATCTTCTGCTGGAAATTTTTTCTCCAATCTTCTTATTACCTTTTGAGATCTTTCACAATCGTTGGCCATTGGAACCCTAAGGGCCAGAATATCCCTCTGAACCCCTTCATCCATACTAAGTATGGACTTGATTGTCTTGACCTTCACCCTTCTCCTATCAGAGAACTTTAGGATGAAACGTCTCTCCGACCTCTCAAACCTCCATGCAATAACCTTAGCCATTTTTTAAGTTGTCTGGCACAATGTGTGGCGTTTTAGATAATGTGTGTAGTGTTAAGTTGTGTTTACATGTTCTACTTTTATAATGACTTTTTTTCCCGCCATGTAGGATGCAGTCCTATAAAGTGACAGGTAATTATGGTGTTTTGAAAAGATAAATAAATTCAATTTCCAATGGAGTGGCTTTTAATATAATAAATGTTAGTAATAAAGTTTCCGTCGCTTCAGTTTACTGTTTGTAGTTACTGTTTGTTCAGCTTAATGTGTTTATGGCTGTAACACGTCCCATCTTTTTGAGATTTTGGCGTTTTATATTTTTAATGGCGTTTAGATAAAGATGACACTTTGTTCTATTCTCTTGCACATTGTTTTATACTTTTTTTTTTGAGTTTTTAATAATACGTGTCCAAAGTAATTTTATTATAGTTTGGGAGTTTGGGCATTTTATGGCATGATGACGTTTCACAAGCATTTGTCCGTGTGGCATTTTATTATATTTTTTTTAGA
The DNA here is from genome assembly GCF_002127325.2 of Helianthus annuus. Classification (NCBI taxonomy): domain Eukaryota; kingdom Viridiplantae; phylum Streptophyta; class Magnoliopsida; order Asterales; family Asteraceae; genus Helianthus; species Helianthus annuus. The sequence continues at coordinate 27,687,842 of NC_035438.2, read as the reverse complement.
GAATTAATTTAGAGTTAATTGCCAAAATAGTCCCTGTGGTTTGGCCTGTTTTGCCAGTATAGTCCAAAGGTTTCATTTTTAATATCTGGATCCAAAAAGGTTTTATCGTTGCCATTTTGGTCCAACTGACTTAACTCCATCCATCTTCCTCAGTTAGTCAAGGGGTATTTTTGTCATTTCATGTATTCTGAATTATATTAAAATTTATAAAATCTGAATTATATTAAAGATTATAAAAGGAGAACAAAAACTGATGTGAGGGAGGATCGAACCTGGGCCTCTGGCCGGTTCAATAACAAACGCACAAGACAGTAGCCAGTGAGCCATGCTGACATTTGTGCAAGAAATGGATTTTTATTGATTTTATTCTTTGATTCAGTTCATCACCTACACTTGAAAACAGAGGACCAAAGAAACCCTAATCTTTCAAGTTCAAAATTAATCATGTTGGACCATGGAGTTAAGTTAGTAGCCTAATACAACAAAGTTTGTTGGGTTCAAATGTGTTAATCTGTTATTTGCATAATATGAATTAAAGAGGCACTTGCAATCTTGAAACTTCAAGTTGGTTTCCTGTAGTCTTGTCATTCAAATGTCAATAAACTTCAGTTAAACCATTTAATATTATGTTCATTATAGGAAGCCTTTGTTGGTGGAATTGAAACAATATATGCAAGTCTAGAGTGGGCACTCAGTGAGCTAATAAGAAACCCAAGAGTAATGAAAAAGCTGCAACAAGAAGTCACAGAAATAGCACAAGGAAGACCCATGATTTACGAAGAGGATTTAGAGAAAATGCCTTATCTTAAGGCGGTCCTAAAAGAGTCCCTTCGATTGCAGACTCCAGCCCCTCTTCTTGTTCCTAATCGTTGCCATTTTGAACTTGAAAGATTAGGGTTTCTTTGGTCCTCTGTTTTCAGGTGTAGGTGATGAACTGAATCAAAGAATAAAATCAATAAAGATCCATTTCTTGCACAAATGTGAGCATGGCTCACTGGCTACTGTCTTGTGCGTTTGTTAGTGAACCGGCCAGAGGCCCAGGTTCGATCCTCCCTCACAACAGTTTTTGTTCTCCTTTTATAATCTTTAATATAATTCAGAATACATGAAACGACAAAAATACCCCTTGACTAACTGAGGAGCATGGATGGAGTTAAGTCAGTTGGACCAAAATGGCAACGATGAAACCTTTTTGGATCCAGATGTTAAAAATGAAACCTTTGGACTATACTCGCAAAACAGCCCAAACCACAGGGACTATTTTGGCAATTAACTCATTAATTTATTTGTTCTTAGTTAAAAATTACATAACAAACAACAGAAAAAGAAAAAAATAGAAGCAATTTATCTTCCAAATCTTCACCGTCATCAGTCTCTTTCTTCTTTGAAACTACAAGAACTGTCACAAATAAATGGCATTTTGGTTTTGGTGTGGTTTTTTGTTGTTCGTGTGTTGAAGTGGCTTTGTGGATGTTGGAGACATAGATCGACGACGTGTGGGTGGATGCTATTTGTCCGTCATCTTCATTATCATTATGGAGTTCAAAATAGCATTTACACTGGGATTGGTCTCTTCTCCTCATCCAAACCTTTTTCAAAAACAAAGAAGACAAAATGATATATCAGTGTCACCAGTCTCTTTTTCTTGAAATTTGTCCATCTCATGCAGCAAAATCTTACTCCCCTCACCTAACAAACCATTCAGCGAAACTTCATGCAGAACAATACTGAATATCCAAGAAACGATGTTTGCCATCGTTGATTTTTTTAACTTTTTGTCGATGGTGTTTTTTTTTTTTTTTTTTTTGTGTGTGTGATCAATAGAAGGTGTAGAGACGTTTCTCTTTATAGAATGTTTTTGGCGCGTAATTTAGGCAGGATATTATCATAACAATAAATGCAATTAATAAAGTATCTGGTTTTGCTCAGCTTTATCTGTTAAGTCTGTAACATGTTCCATCTTTCAAGCTTGGTGTTTATATTTTATGGCGTTTTATATTTTATGGTGTTTTTGTAGGCCAAGTCCTTAACTAAAACACAGAAAAAACTACGCAGTAATAAAATTGGCGTTTTGTATTTACTTGGCGTATTATATTTTAATAGCGTTTTATGTATGAAAGGATGTTTACCCTTTTTATCCTTAATGAAGCACGTTCTAGTAATAAAATTGATGTTATTTATGATAACGCCACCGCGCCAATCTAGTCCATAGATTGTTTTGATCTGACGATCCATAGCCGTTCTCACACTTTTCACCGTTTTCCCTAAATCCTGACCCTACACACACACACACACACACACACACACACACATATATATAGGGCCAGGATCATTTCAGAACCATAAATATTTACAGAACTCACAGAACTCCTAATAAACAATCTTTTTATTTATATATTTTTATGTTTAGGATAATTTTATCATTTATTATGTGTATTTATACGATTACATACATGTTAAGAGTAATTTTATCATTTTTTATATGTAATTTTATAATTACACATATGTAAACTAGTTTTTTTACATACATGTAATTAGTTATGACACATATATATAATTTTGGCAATTAAACATATGTAAACTACTTTTAACTTGTATGTAATCAAAGAAATACATATAATAAATGATAAAAAGATCCTAAATACAAAAACTTATATATAAAATGATTGTTTATTATGAGTTCTGAAAGTTCTGTAGTTATTTAGAGTTTTGAAATAAACTCAACCCTATATATATATATATGGTAAGGATAGTGTAAAAAGGGCCTAAAGTGTGAGAAGTGTATTATAACACTATATATAATACTATATAACACCATATAAACACCGTATAACAATATGTAACACCATATAATACCATATAACACTATCTAACACTATATTAACATTATATAACAAATATAACACTATACATCTATCATTGACATGCTATCAGACAAACTATAGTGTTATATTTGTTATATAATGTTATATAGTGTTACATAGTGTTATATGGTATTATATGGTGTTACATATTGTTATACGGTGTTTATATGGTGTTATATAGTATTATATATAGTGTTATAATACACTTCTCACACTTTGAACACTTTTTACTGGATTCTCTACCTATATATATATAGGGGCTGGTTATCGTACAAATGCGCTTATCGTACATTACGTACGCTACAATCTCAGCCGTCAGATCATCTTCCCGCATTGAAAATCGCATGTTGTTTGTTTGTAACAATTTCGCATGTTGGTTTTTTTAACATGCGATTTCATCAAAATTACCACTGCGGAATTGTTACAAAAAACCAACATGCTATTTCATCAAAATTATCACATGCGAAATTGAATTATCACATGCGAAATTGTTACAAAAAAACAACCTGCTATTTCATCAAAATTATCACATGCGAAATTGAATTACCACATGCGAAATTGTTACAAAAAAACAACCTGCTATTTCATCAAAATTATCACATGCGAAATTGAATTACCACATGCGAAATTGTTACAAAAAAAACAACCTGCCATTTCATCAAAATTATCACATGCGAAATTATAACAAAAAAAAATAACATGCGATTTTCATTGCGGGAAGATGATCTGACGGCCGAGATTATAGCGTACGTAATATACGATAAGGGAATTTGTACATTACCCTTTACCTATATATATATATGCATAGTTACATGAAGACAATTAATTGCAAAGACCTCCAAAGTGTAGTAAAAACTACTCCCCTAAGACACAACTAAGATATGTATCCCGAATTTCTAAACCTTAATACCCCCAACCGGGGCTGCTAAATGTATCCATTTTTTTTGTTATTTTTCATACCTTCTTCCTATAAAATCACATTTAAATTTATCATATTTACCCCCTATACATGTCATATTTTTATAAAGTATTCTTTTTGTTTAAAAAACAAATTTAAAAGTGTTAAAAATATTGTAAATGCTTTTTTTTGTCAAATTTTTGTTTGTTTTTTATGTTTATTTAAAAAACATACATTTTCTTAAAGTGTTTACTTTGATCAGAAGTCTTAAACTAGTTTTAATTTGATTATTACAAACTTCTTACACAATTAAATTTGAACTTATATAGATTGTTAATTTATAGTTTGATAAAATTATTTTAGTGCTTGTTATTTTTTTGTTCAACTACATAAATGGTTTGAATAATTAATATGTTCTAGGGCTGTAAACACTATTTATAAAAAACTTTATTACTTTTTTAATAAATAAATTTTGTTAATTATTTTTTAAACACATTTAAAATATTAAAAATTATAGAAGTGAGACCTTTATAATATAAACTAGAAAAGAGAAAAAACTTTTTTTAAAGAGAGTTCAAAACCTTTTTATTGTTTTTATAAGAAAAATGTTATTATTTATTTGTAAAGATGTTCAATAAAAAACTATAATCAAAATACAATTTGAGAAAGTGTCTTTAGAAACAATATGTGAAAACTTAAAAAAAATATTTTATTTAAATAAAAATTAAAAGATAAACATTTTTTTTTGAAAAAAAACATCTGTAATCTTTATTTACACTTTGAATTTGTTTTGTAACAAAAAGAATATTTTTTAAAATGATGATTTATATAGAGGGTAAATATTACAATTTTTAATATGATTTTATTTTTATAGAAATGTGAGTATAAAAAGTAATAAGAGAGGATACATTTAGGGTGTGTTCCCGAGTTAAAAATCCCTCCCATCCCCTCCATGTCTTTCCAAATTGGAAAGACTATTATCAGGCAAAAAAAACCCCATTTTCCCTCCCCTCCCCTTCCCCTGTTAAATGGATCTCTAAAACACAGCATTAGCTTACCCTAACCTTAATCCTACCCCTTAACAAACTCCTATCCTAAACCACATCACTCCTCAAGTTTCCACTATACGCTTTTATTTGCCTCCTTTTTACATAACTAGAACACCTAATCGGCTACGTGTGGATAATACAGATGATTCTTATTATTGCGTATAATGAAATCTCCATCCATCTTAGGTAACCACTCTTTATTACAATCTTATCGTATTAAACAAAATAAATATATAGGTCATTAATAATATTTTGTTTTTTTTGCATTAAATCTACACGTGTGACAAATACCTTATTGCCACAAAACACACAAATCCCAAACCTTTCCATTTTTATGATTTTATCATATCACACACCACCCTCTTATTTATCCTCTCCACCACCACCACCACCACCACAACAACCCACCGCCGCCACGTCATCATTTAACCTCCAAACATGACTGACAGAGTCTACCCTTCATCAAAACCCAAACCCAATACCACCACTAAAACCACCGCCGCCGGTGGCGGCGGCGGCGGCACCACCACCACACCAAACCGAAACCTCCCACCACCACCAAACAAAACCCAATTCAACACCACCACCGCCAACAATCGCCACCCTTACCGCCCAAACCCCACCACCACCACCCACCGTCGCCGGCGCCGGAGCTGCTTCTGCCTATGCTGTTTCTGGTCAACACTCATCATCCTCCTCCTCCTCCTCATCTCCACCATCGCCGGCTGCATCCTCTACCTCCTTTACCACCCCCACCGCCCCACATTCTCCATCGCCGCCCTCAAAATCTCCCAATTCAACCTCTCCACCACCTCCTCCGACGACACCACCCGCCTCACTTCCAAACTCAACCTCACCCTCTCCACTTCAAATCCCAACAAAAAAATCACATTTTTTTACGACCCATTTACCATAACTTTACAATCCCACGAAACCCAACTCGCAAACGGATCTTTCCCTAATTCTTTAACCATCAAACCCAATAACATCACCATTATTCACTCACAGTTATACACCACCTCCTTGCTTCTTGACCCAGAAACTGTCACCAAAATAAGATCAGATCTGAAGAAGAAATCTGGGATGCCGTTGAAATTACTGTTGGATACTGAAGTTAGAGTCAAAATTGAAACTTTGAGGACGAAAAAAGTTGGAATTCGGATCGAATGTGATGGGATTCATAGCTTGATTCCGAAAGGTGGTGGGACTGGGCGGAATACGACGGCGTCGTCGGCGGTGGCGGCTACTGTAACGGCGGCGAAATGTAAGCTTGATCTTCGGATCAAGATCTGGAAATGGACTTTCTGAATTTTATTAATTTTTTGGGGTTTTATTTTATTTATTTGTGTATTATAATTTTTTATGAGGTTTTTTTTTTTGCTGGTGTAATCTAAAGGAACCATAACCACTTCTTTTTTTTCTTTTTTATTTTCTTGTTATTTATTTTACTATTTTTCATCATCAAACTGCAAATGTAACCGTTATATTTATTTGGGATACATATATTTCTTTTCTACACCAAAAGTTGTCACTTTTTCTTTAATGTATTTCTATATGGTACACACTCAGATAGTTAATTAGTGACTGATGTAATACGAAATTTTTGGGTTTAATCTAAGCGAGTTTAGTCTGTTTTAAGTTGAAAACACAACATGTTTGGTTAAGTATGTTGTGTTCGAATTGACATGTCAGGTTCATGGATTGGGTTTGTGTTTAGTCTAAACGATAGCAGTTAGTTTTGAGTAAGAAACATATACACGTTAAGTTAAATATGTTTTATTTGGGTTGACCTGTTGGGTTCATGGATTAACCCGAATACGAATCTCACATGTTTGAGCTTACGCTAAATGAGTTCAGTTGGTTTTAAGTCACAAACATGAACACATTAAGCTAAAGATGTCGTATCTGGGTAAACTTGTGGGGTTTATGGATTGGCCCGTTTAGCATGTATGTTTATTTTTAGGAATTTGAAAAACATGTGTTTTATGTCATAAATCAAACAGGTTTTTTTATATTAAATTTAAAAGATTAATGGATAATATAAACTATTAAATTTTTATAGTTTGTATAGTAATACATGAATACATATTAATCAACTCCCCAATATATGTGTTTTGGTTGTCATAAATTTATATAGAATATTTGAATCATCTGTTCATCAACTCTGGTGATACAGTATTTAGATTTGTACTTTTTAGCTCTTTGATACTTCTATTAACTATTTGTTTCAGTTGAATCAGTGAAGAAGATTGCTTGTGTTGATATTACCATAACCCTTTATTATCATGTATATTTTAGTTTTCGGAAATATAAACTAGTTGTAAAACCATGTGTAATGGTACACATGAATAATGCCCCACTTTAGGGCATTTTACGTTATGTGACAGTCCAGTCAGTAATGCGGCGTTTTTCATGAATGAGTGTAATGGGATATGGGGCATTATGTTAAAAGAGGTTTAATAATAGAATTAAATAAAAAAACTATCAAAAAATGTTATTGAACAAAAAACCATCAAAAAAGGGTGATTAGTCAACACACAAGGGGCTATGGCGTTGTTTTTAAAACACCTTTCAAAAAAATTTAAAAAAAAACGCCCCGGGAGGCCGAGGGTTGGGCGTTGTTGGGCGGGTTTGGAGAAAAAAACGCCCACTATTCAGACGACTATGCTTGGTCTAATGATTATGGTTTGATAAAATTGGCAAGTATTTATTAATATAATAAATGAAAATTAAACATGATGTTTTATCTATATATGGAACACTTTGTTTACCATTAAATAAACTTTAATATTTAAGTTATATTTTTAATATTGGTACAACGACATATTTGTCGGTAGCTTCACTTAAATGGCTAAGTTTTTGTTTTTTCATTTTTGTAGAGTAATGGTCCAGCTTGCATATTATTCATCCCAGCTGGAGTGTATGTTGTCCCATCCATCCAATGTCATGTAAATCTGAATATTAACATATAACATAACATGAATAGTAAATTTTAAATATTTTATTCATAAAAAACTTGACAAGTTATATCAAAACAGGAGGTAGACGGGCAATAATTCGTGTTGCCACCCCTTTTATGAATTGCAAACCCTAACCTTACAAAGACAAACTCCACCCCTGAGGTTGGACAAATGTTGTGGATGACTCGTTAGACCCTAGTCAAGAAGTGGATAGCTTATGACGCTAGGGAGCCAAATGCATCAAAGACAAAAGGACAAAGACATGCTAGTTCTCTGCGCAACCTTTAGCGTGCTTATTTATTTTTACATGTGCAAACTATTGTAACTCAACTTTTTTCGTGCATTTACAATAATTTGAACCACATCATTTTTTACATTTTTTACATGGGACAAACACAATACTATTAGACCACTTGATCATATTTAATTATAACTTATATATTATTATTATAAAAAATTGACCTAAGAGATAGTATTGAAATTTTTATATGTAACACTTTTAAGTAACGTTACATTGATTTTCAAGGCCAGGAGGAGTGCTCATCGAAGAGGACGCCACCACCCGCCGCCACATCACCTACCTGGCGACCATCGACCAGAACCAAGGGTGGAACCTGTTCAGGTACCACTCACACACCACGACATCTCTCTCCTCTATAACACATACAGACACAATCTCGCTCGCAGATTCGATAAACAACAACCGATTCTACCATCCGAATACTCCTACTTGAACCGCCAGTGACGGTATTACCGACCCGGTGTGGGGCACCCGAGAACACCCATGAGCCCTAAGAGTAACAACTTTCACATGTAAATTTATGTTTATCTTAAAGAAAACTTACAAGTTTTATTTTAATTTAATTTTTTTGTCATGCAATAATACCTTTGTCAAATACGAGCTTGTATTACTAGTGGTCGATAAATCCTCATATGCGAGTACATGCGCTGTTAGTGAAAGTGATTACTAGGGGTCTAAATATGTCGTACGTGCGACGACATGATGTTACCGAAGGTGATTATTTGATTTTTATGGTTATGGCTAATAGTAATTTTTACTGTTTAGTTAGTTATTATTATGATTTTAGTAATCTAATGTTTTGATGGTTTGGTACTAATTTATGTAGATGATTATTAAACGCAGTGTTTTAAAAACCGGTTCAAACCGGCCGGTTGTACCGGTTAAACCATCCGGTAAAACCGGTTAAACCACCCGATACACCCGGTTGAACCGCCCGATACATCCGGTTAAACCGTTTTTAAGCCAAATCCGGTACGGTATAAAAACCGGATTTTAAAACATTGATTAAACGGCTTAATAAAATATGGCTATTCGTAAGGTATGATTATTAAACGATCAATTTAATTATATTATTAAATACTTGTCAATTTTATTGTTGATGTTTGAATATATGGTTATTTGTTGAGGTATAATAATTACTAAACAATCATCCATACACCTAGAGTTTGCAAATATATATTTATCGTAATCGTAATTGTAATTTTAAATATAACTAGGGTTAAAGACTCGCCCGCTTTGCGGCGCGGGTAAATCGTAAACATTGAATGAATTAGTCCAAACGTTATATGATGCATTAACCATATGAAAACACACATTTCGACGTATCCAGTTAAACTCAATGTAACCTGTATAAGCATTGTGATTGGATCAAACGTAAAGTAAGTCAAATTCATATCGAACAATCATAACGTATTATATGTGACCCAACTCATACATAGAAAACGTAACGGGAATGAAGGAAAATATGCACATGTAATCGAAAGGGATTAATTAGAGCTTTCGAAAAAAAAGGAGAAAAAGAAACCATAATTTGACTTCACTCGGTTCGAAACATACTTTACGAAACATACATAAAATAAACACGAAAACATATTATATTTGACATGAATCATTTCCGAAAAACGTTTACGTCGAAATGTAGAACAACTTGAATTTATACGAAAACGTACATAAAAATATGCACGTAAAAATGGTTTGTTTAAACGAAAACGTATTATATTTGACCTAACTTGTCTATAAAAAAAGTATACGTCGGGATGTAGAACAAATCATATTTATACATGCCCGCACATAAAATATGCACGTAAAAAATAGTTTTTAAGTAAAGGAAGTATATGGGTAAACCGAAACAAAATATTAGTAAAAAAATCAATAGGTTAAAAACGTTCGTAAAACCGTGCCAAGTAGCACCAATGCCACAACCACATCGACTCTCAACATCGTAAAAATAAAATAGATAAAATGGTAAAAATTACACTAAACAAAAAGTAGATTAAAATCGTTGAACCACGCACACGCGTGACAGTGTGTTAATGCGAAGAAATGAACCAGAAACGTAAAACGTAGAAAATAATAACTTAGTCGATCTAGGACCCGCCCGTTACGACGAACTTTTCAAAAGGGAAAAAGGGGACGTATTGTGACGGGTCTGTCAAATATGAAAAAATAGAGCCAAAAATGTTGAACCTCACATGCACGCTACGACATGTTAACTCCCAAAATTTAGAACGAAATGTAAAACGAAAAACTTGCGAAAGATAAAAAGTATGGGGGACCAAAGTTGTAAATAATAAAGTGTTGCGTTAAATTACAAAAGATGAAAACTTTGAGTTAAAAGTAAAAATTTCAAATGGGTTAAAATGTAAAAGATAAAACTTTTAGGTTAGAAAGTGAAATATCAAAGTTTTTTTTTTTTTTTTTTTTTTTTTTGAAAAACTCCCCAAGCTTGGGGTACAAATGTTAATGCATTAAAAAGTTGCTAATTTATATATGGAATAATATCTATTATCCATATCTATATTTATGTCTATGTATATAATACTAGGATTATGCCCGCTCGCATTGCGCCGCAGATATCATTAATGCAAATCGTTTATAACATAGACAAACCATTAATGGTTATTACATACTTACAATACGATCGAATACATAACACCTTCATACAAAATGTCATACAATATAAACTAATAAACTTATTCGTTTTCATATAACAAAGACTATTACAACAATAAGCATACTACTTTTCCAAAACATAAGAAACCCAACTGAATTTTTGTGTACCATCAAAGTGTGAGCATCATGGTGTTGTGGCATCGTCTTTTTTTTTTCTACCAATGGCTGCCGATTGCAGGTACATCATAAACAGGGGCTTAATTGTCGGTTACGCCCATCAACTAGTATAACAAAAAAAAACACCGGTTGTCTTGGAATTGCGTGTACCGGTTCACTGACAAAATTAATAATTCATTATCCGTGAACATAACAAAAGGTAGGTAATAAATAAAATGATAAGTAGTAGGACTACCATTATGTAATCTACTCCAGCACATGCATCCCAGGCCGAAATGTGAAATTAAAATACGCACCCAACTAGGCAGGCAATAAGGAAACTATGAATCGACAAAGTAAACACAATTCTGCATAAGGTGTAATAGCCAAGGTACACAACAATATAACTCTAATCAAACTAAACGACACTTGGTATAAAAACTAACAATACAATATCAGTTATCAACCATTGTTAGTCACAAGCAGCCATAAGTTCAGATTAAAATTATGGACATCTCGAACGGCTAAAGTAAAGAGCCTAATCATGAATGCCAATATCAGCTATGCCGACAACCTTAAACACGTAAACATATAAAAGATTGCTATGAAACATATCATTCAGAGGGGGTCATGGCTTCATTCCTATTCAGAGGAGGACTTTGCCAATGCTTCTTGAAATACTTAGGAATGAATTTATCCACTATATTAGCATCAAACTGGGTAGTCAACATTCTGTTACAAAAACAATAAACAAATGTTAAACAAACGAAGCAAAAAATTAAAAGTGCTAATCCAACATAAGCCCCCACAAACCTAGCTAGTACAAACAAAACAACAAATTGAAAAATACGGTAAAGTAAAGAAAACCAAGAAAGGCAATGTTACAACCAACAATGAGCATAGATGTTGTTGATTAACATTATATAAATAGATTTACAGGGACGGGTTATTGACTGCAACTAGTGGTTGCGTTAAATCCACTTTCGTCGCCATGTCTAGATAAAAACATCTTTATAGCCATGAGAAAGTAAACATAAGCTATAAATACGCTATCATAGGAACACTAAATAAACTATGAATGCCACTTACCTCATGTAAACCCAAAAGGCAACAACTAAGCAACATAACAATTAAGAAAAATGTCTCAGATGAGGTTACCCTCACCATCATCGACCAGATAACCAAAAGGGTACTTCCAAACATCCACCAATTGCAGTCGTCATGTTTATGGGAATCCAATATACGTACAAACTACATATGACCAACCAAAACCACAATTCTTATACAAATCAAAAGAAAAATATAAGCCAAGAAAAAAAAAAACAAAATAATATGAACAGAGGCTCGAATTTGTAGCAACGGAATTCGCTTTCCCCAAAATTTACCATGGCCGCAATCGTAGTTGCAAAAGGTGTGGATAAAATCTCTAAACACCACAATTACCATCTACATTGCCCAATTAAGATATAGATCGGATCTACAAACTCCGATATTACTACTACTATCGATCATCATCATAACCTCGTCACTACAAAACCAAATACAACAATGAAGCAATGTGAAAGATAAACATGTAATCAATATGTTACCAATGGTAACAAACAATAACGTATCAGCAAATCATCACATACCCAATGGACGACATGGTCCTTTGAAGTGACCCAAGTCAAAGATTTCTATGCATTATTGATTGTACTTCTAGCTTTGTGTGTTTCAGCATAGTGCCATAGTGTAACAACTCTCATTAAAATCCGTAATTAGAATGATAATTACTCAATAAGGAAACCCTAACTGAGACACCCAAGTAATTCTACACTAACCCTAAAATTTTCATAACAACCAGAATCAGGATCAGGGCCCCTAAAACCCGAGGAGGGTTAAACCCTAATGGACGATTATCCTTATTATTCGTTGTCACAAATGAAATTGCATGCAACGTCGACTCATCAGGGCTAGATAGGTAACGAAGCATGCCTAGTCTACTTTGACACCCCAGGCTATACGCGGGAGGTGCCACGAATTCTTCCGCGACACGCGGGAGATGCAAATTTTGGGTATAAATAGAGGGCCTTGGGACTTGAATTCTGACACTGAAACGACGTTAAAATTCTAAATGTTCGCTGAGATATAGTCGAAATACTATAAACACACACACTGATCACGAAGTGCTACCACAATTCAGGGTAATAACTCGATCGCTATTACGATTCATTTTCCGACTGATCAATATATCCAATGGATGTTTAAGTGCCGCCCACATAGGGTTATACTTTGTCGTTCGTCGTTAAATCGATGGATGTTTAAGTATCGCACTTTGTCGTTCGTTGTGAGAATTTGATCTCGTGAGTTATCGTAAATGATGTATTGATTACTAACCCGGTTTTGTGTGCATTGCTATTTAAATTAGGTTAACAAGGCTAAAACCATATTCTGTCCGTGTTAAATCTGCAATGTGAGTCATTCTCTTTTTATCAACTGTTTTACAATACTCCAAATTATTTTCAGAATTATAAATTACAGTGATTAAGTTTATGTAATCACCAAATTACAGCCAGTATGTGGGGTATTGTGCACATTACTACTGTTTAATCACATTAGGTGGGCGAACCTAAAAATAAGTGATATACGTCATTCATTGGGGCAGCCAATGGTGATATGACCACAGTCACAGATCCGGTCGAGTGACAAATACTGTGGGTAGTTGGTAGATATCAGAAACATATGTAAAAACTCTTAATACTGTAAATTATAATAAACGAGTCATTTCAGTAAACTGAATGATTCACTCAGTATTTCCCACTGACAAAACCTTTTTCAAACATGTTTCAGGTAATCTATTGTAATTCGGGAAAAGTGCTGGGGAGCATTTCAAGCTTAAGATAGTGGCTCATTATAAAATAAAGAAATATGTTTTGTAAAAATAAAGATTTCTCAGTAAAATCTTGTTATTGTAAATTATCGGGGTTTTATCCCGAATTGTGAAATAAAATAATCGGGAAAAGTTTTTAGCTTTAAAACGATCCTGATGATAAAATTCCGCTGCTAAAATCACATAAATAAATATCACGGGATTTCTGTCCCGCGGCTCCTGAAACGGGTCAAACCGGGTCGGGGGCCGTGACACATAGACACGTAGACATATTGTAAATAGCCTAGTACGACAACAGAGTCATCCTCACCCACCGAATAACCAATACAACACAAATTTCCAGCAACAACCATCTCGGCAAAGCATCATATACCCAACCAAAAGGGTAAACAGTCTCGGAAGGCTGAAGAGTCACCCTCACCGGCCGAATACCTTTTAATACACAACTATCCAACAACAATCGTAGAAGCATAGCATCATAGACCCATACACAAAGGGTAAACAATCTCAGACAACTAAATGGTCATCCTCACAGACCGAATGCACCTTAACACACAAAAATCCAACAACAACCATCTCACCAGAGCATCATAGACCCAACCACAAAAGTATAAATAGTCTCCGCAACTAAAGAGCCATCCCCACCAACCAAATACCATTAAATGCACAAAATCCAACAACTTTGAAACACACGCAAGTATGTCATTGCATGACAAAACATAAAAACAAGAAAAAAACAACATGATAGCCAACATCAGAAACCAATCCGCAAAAGCAACCGACATGCAAAAATGCTCAATCGTGTAAAAACAAACCATAAAATACATTTTGGGTACACAAACAGTTACCAATAAGCATATTTTCACGTCACCTCCGTAGGATAATCCGACAACATCGCGAAGATAAAAACCAACCAAACAAAGTAATATAAAGACGAAAATAAAAACACCAAGATGATCAACCAACATACGACAACAAAACAACAAAATAGTTACCTAAAGTCGTCGATAACTCGCCGAAGAATCGCCAGGAAGGTAGTCTATGTAGAGAGAGAGTGTGTGTGTAATGGAGGAAGGCGTATTGAGGGGTCATCCTTTTAAAACCCCCACCAACCTGTAGCAACTTGAAGATGTTCAAGAAATGAAGTAGGATGAACAATGTTTTGAAAAGTTTAACAAAAAAAGAATTTTAAATCCCACTTTGGGCCTCAAAATGGTGATGTTCCAACCATGGTAAACTTTTGGAAACACTCCTAGAGGTTTTGAACCTTGATACAATCTGCCAACACTTGGAGATTTTGGAGATTTGGGAGGATTTGGGAGTGATTTGAGAGAGTGTAAAGTGTTTAGAAAGTGTGGAGGAAAAGGGTATTTATAAGTAGGAAAAGTGGCTTAGGTCAAATTAAATGTTTAAGGTGGTTGGGGGTTGAAAAGGTGGATGAAACATTAAAACCCGTAGTTGGGTGAACAGACCTGCATGGTCATGCGGATCACAACTCGCATGGTCATGCATGTCAAGTGCATGCTCATGCGAATGTGCAGAATTTCAAGAAACGTTCCAGAATTTGCAATTTGACCCCTAGAGTTTGATAATTCAATCATTTTTTTTGCTAAAACTCATAATTAAGCATGTTTTTTGGTACTTAAGGTGTATGTAAGTATAAAACACGTATGATCACACTCTGAAGCGAATATAAACTTAAAGTATGGTTCGGTTTTGTCTACAAACACGTATTTGGTGATTGATTGCATAATGTACAAGTATGAGTCTAACATGATTGATATAAAATATGATTTTCCATCATGATCAATTATCTCGGATTACAAGTATTGAAATGAAGTACATAAAAGTTTCTAAAAATAGAAAGTACGAAAATATGGCATGTTACAGTTGTACTGCCTAAGCTTCTTTGATGACTTAATTACTAGTTGGATATTATTCATATTAATGTTCTTAGCTTTATGCTATTGTAACACTCTAAATTGTTTTAATAGAAAAACATGTAGCGAAAATGCGAACCATAACTTTTTTTCATTAAAACAAGTTAAGATACTTAGAAACCATTATATAAATATTATTTCGGTGTTACATCGTTCATTCTTTCTTATTACATTCAACAGAATCACAACTTCAATTGACTACGTGACCACGCCCCCGTCTATCCGCGTCCTGACTCGATCTTCAATCATTCCTCACTTATGAAAGACTTGAACATCCGACAAACACCACATAACCGTTTCGTTAGTTAAGTAAGTAATGTGCTGAAAATGGGTCAAATAAAACTAACTAAATTACCCTATTTCTAGACTCTCTAAGCTTTAAATTTATAAAACTAAGACTCGACCTAAACCCTAAAAACACGCAACCGGCAAGTGAACCGATCGACGTAGTAAAGCTAAAGTAAGTCCGAGTGTCGAACCCATGAGACTCTACTGACTACGCTACGACTCTATCTAGACTCAAACTGACACGACATACTAAATTGTTTATTAATACCAAAAAGCGATCCACACTTCTTACCAAAAAAGCGAACAAGAGCTGAATTTTGACGCGAATTTCGGACCGAAAAACTGCGATTTCTCCAAAACGGCTTTGAGTTTCGAGCTGAAACTTGGTAGGGTTGTAGATCGAGTCTAAACGCACATCATATCCAAAAATCAGACGAAACGGACCGTATTTACCTGTTCAATTTGATGAAAAACGATGAAAAACGTGAAAAGTAGGTAGAAGATGAAGAAATAGGAGAAATCGGATCTGAATCGGCTCAAATCTAGTACGAAAATGATGTGTTTGATCTTGCAATCGAGCTCCTAGCTCTGATACCACTTGTAGGACCGGTTTTGCGACTGTTCGATTGCGTAACGAACGTTTCACGTGCGGAATCCGTGAACGAACGTGACCGAACACACGATAACGTACTACTAATGTGATTCCATTGCTAAACTTGACGTGTACGGTACAAGAATCACAAATACAATACTTTCTCTCTCTACTTTCTCTCTCTAGAAAGTCTTCTCTCCAAGTCTTCTCCAAATCTTCTATCTAGATCTCCAAAAGTCTTACTAAACTAGTGACATAATCCCCTATTTATATGGTCAAGGCTATTTAATGAAAGTTCACACTAATTACAAGTTTGCCACCTTGCCATTTCTAACTAAATATGACATTATGCACTTGATTCCTTCCGGCTTTTCACTACGACTCGGATTGACGAAGGCGATAGACAAAATATGCATCAACAGGGGGGGTTTCTAAAAATCCTAAGTAAAATAATAAAATAATACTAGAAAGCTAGACACGAACTCAAACGAAGGGTCTGATCAGTGAGAATGAAGACTACCTAGGCTAGACGCAGGCTAAACTCAGAATGGATTCTTATATGATAATGATGTGGTGTGGAACCGGGATCTTCTAATGCTAAACCTATTAAGATACCACTAAGCCCCTCAAACACTCTCGAGGCGATTCTTGTGGCACTACCTAGGATGTTATGCTCACCGGTTTTCTAGATTTCTTGTCCGTCCTCTAGTTTCTTGAAAGTGCTTATGTAAGACGCTCTACTTTGCCGCGCGAACGTCTAAAGCAACTATGGGTTTAATCTTGGCTTAATAGACAATGGGTGGTTAATTCCTTATAACTACTCCGAGACCTATTAATATCCTTGAGCCTTTCCGCGACGAGTCTAGCAGCACACTTGATTTTAATTAATTACCGAATATTGTTCCTAAGGTTACTAGTGCACTTTTCACCCTAAAGGATTAATGACTTATTTATGTGATATAGACACTCACCTAAATCAAGAACCCTAATCCGACTCTATTCCGTGATAAAGACCGTCACCAAGAATCGAATGGAACAAATAAACAATAATAAAATAATCACAAGCACACATACGCACCAAGACAAACTATCATAGCGTTTACAATACAAGAAAGTCCACAACCACATCAATAATCAAATAAAAATCCAAACTTTGTTATGCCATAGTCATCGCCTAGGTAGTTTATGGTTTTAGCCGGAAAACATCATCAATAACATAATCAAAAACATTGTATAATCTGAATTCATGGGTAACAAGGTTTAAACAAACGAAGGACGAAAGAAAAAGGTATATAGAACCCGAATCTTCACTCCCGAATGCTCCAAAGTGCTATCCCGATGATTCCAAGCTTCCAAGATGCTCCAACCACGTCCACAGCCTTCAATCAGCAGCCAATCCTTGCCCTAAGATGCCCAAGTTCGTCTCTGTCCGGCTGTGCACGCGTATATGTTATTATATAACCAAAAACCCTAACTTGCCATGCAATCCGCAACCTTCTGCCGACACAGACTCTTCAGGCGGCCCGCGTAAAGAAATGGGTCGAGATAACGCGGGTCGCCTAAGGGTTTAAATCCTGAACATCTTTTCCAAAGCTCTCGCGGCCCGCCTAATGATCATGCCTAAGTTGACGCGGGGCGCGAGAGGTTGTTATTCTTTTAATTCTTCCTTTAAGTCAATGCGGGGCGCGAGAAGATGCCTGTTAAGTCCACGCGGCCCGCCTGGGAGCTCCAGAACTGTAATTTTTCTTTGTTTCAGCTCCCGACTTCCTCGGTTTCCGTGCCAGTCTTCCGCCTTTCCAGATTTCTGCTCGTTTTTACTCCTTTTGGCTGTAAAGACCTGGAAACACAAATAAATCAAAAGTATGTACATTCTAACCTAAACCGACACTAAAACTAACTGACTAACGACTAAAACCGACGCGAATACCGATGTATTTTGCAATACATCAAATATCCCCACACTTATCTTTTTTTCGTCCTCGAAAAAGAATAATGCAAACGGAATCATAGTCAAGATAGTCGATCGGGACAAAAGCTTAGATTATTTTATTAAATCGATACTCGTGTTAGCCGCGATTGCAAGTATAATGATCCTCTTAAACCCAACCCGGTTTCAAGCCCTTATCATGCAATTTAGGTTCAAGTTCGGTCAATCCACCTAGGGTCTCACGCTACGAATTGCAAGTCCACCTACTCCCCCCTCAAGCTTATTGGACAAAAGGAACCACCACTGGGTTATTTCCTAACCGCCTTATACCAAGATCAAGAGAGTTTAAAATCAAATCTATTCTTCCATTTTTTTTTTCACATTTACGAGCGTAGACGTTGCTTTCCCTCATCCTAGAGGTATTCCGGCTGTAGAGTCGCTATCCCCAACCACAGATTACATAGGCCTCGGTACTTTTTATTTATTTTGCAAGGTCGATTTCACACATTCTAGCGGTATTCCGGCTGTAGAGTCCCTATCCCCAACCACAGATTACATAGAATGGCTACTTTCATTTAGTTTCTAGCTCGCTTATTTATTTTATTATTTTTTTTTCAACGAGATAATGACCAAAAACTCTAACGATCTTAGCTTATAACGGCATCCCTTATACTATTATTGGCGGTTTCAATTTCCCCACTTTCCCTAGATGAGAACCCACTAGTAGACCGACAATTAGGTATAATTAATATCAAAGGAACCCGAAACCGAATCAAGCCTACCCGCGCATCCCAAACTAGACACAAGCACGATTTTTTTATCTCATATTATTATTATTTGAACCCGATCAAAAACCCGACTTTTCTATCATTTTCCGTTTTTATTTTGCAAATTTCTTATTTCAAAAGACATTTTCTATTTTTTTTTATTTTTTTATTTTATTTTATTTTATTTTTTTTTGTTTTGTTTTTTTTTTTTTCGACTCAAGACTCACTAACTAAAAGTTCCCATCCCCACACTTGAATGTTGCATTGTCCCTAATGCAAGGATGTAAACCTGACTCCTAAAACCTAAAAACAAAAATAAATAAATAAATATACAAGTATACAAGTGGAACGACTTAGCTGAATCATATGTGAGACTGTCAGTATGCCAGTCGATACCACACATGCCCTCTAATCCAAAACGCGCTCAGCAAACTGTACTAACTCGGACACGCGAACGGAAGCGGCATCAAAATCAACCTATCACTCAAAACATACTAAACCCAAAATAATATAAACCATCAAGGTATCATCACAAGTATCAACCAACCCACAACCCGACCAACCAATATATCATATCAATACAAACCGACTAACGAGGATCAAAAACAGCATAAAAATAAAACAAAAGATATAACTGCTGCAAGCACTGCTGCTCCTCCTCATGCATCTCCTGCTCCACCCTGCTCTCCACCAGCAGGCTCCTCCTCTCCACCAGCGGGACCCCCCTGCTGTGGCTGCAATACCGGTGGTAGCTGTATATGGAAGTGATCATACAAAACCTGAAAACCCAGCTGCATCTCATGCCTAACCTGCTCCACCCGATCGTATAAACCCTCTAAAGTAAGCGGCTCTGGCCGTGGCTGCCTGAAAGGATACTCCCGTGCTGGGAGCTGATGTCTCTGAAGTGGCACCTGGTACCGCTCCGGAATCGTGGGGGTCGCTGCCTCCTCGGCAGTCGGATCCGGAGACGGTGGTGCTGGCAGAATCTCTGTCCATGCTAGCGGCTCGATAAACGTGACGATCCTAGCTAGCTGTAAACTCCTCAACTCCACGAGAGATGGAGCGGGTCCCTCAGTCATCCTCTCCGCCAGAAACTCAGCAAACACACCCAAATTGGCTGCCAACATAGTGATATACGGCCCACCATACAATCTGGCCGTACCACCCCCCTTCTTCGGCCTCGCTAAGGACCATGCCAAAATACTAGCTAGGTTGGCCGGCCGCCTCTCAACCATGCACATCAAACAAAACAAACTGTGCTGGTTTACCTTGTCTCCCTCGTGCTTTCCTATCAAAGTAGAACATAAAATCTTGTGCACGAACCTGTAAACCGGATCTCTAATGTCTGACGCCACCAAATTGCTAGAATATGGTGAAATAGCAATGGTGTGCCAGAAACGTGCCAAATCCTCCTTCACGACACACGCCTCTGCCGGGTCTCTCAAAACCTGCCTCAATAAACCTCTAAACTCATCTGACCCAACCTCCTCAGCCGAATACAACCCTGTCGCCTCTGCAAACTGCATCAGACTCATATTGTAAACCTGTTTGCCCAACGCAAACGAAACCACATCCGGCTGATCGAACCCCCCTGGGTGCCTATAAATGAATGTGGAGTGAAACTCCATAGTCAGCTCCAGATACTGAGGCATCTCACACTCCATCGCCCACCTAAACTTATCCCCTAGAAGCTCCTGAACTCTCTCGACCTGTCCCAACTTCCTAACCAAATCCCAGTCAATCCTTTTACTCTCTAACAACTTCACCTTCTTAATTGCCTCGAATTTCATAAACTCATATGACCCCACCGTAAAACGCAACAACGGGCTCTCAACCAGCCTCTCACTCTGCCCGTGTGGGGTCCCAGCATCCCTGTATGTGATCTCTCGAAGTACCGGAGCATCAGGCTACTCCTGTGCAGCCGCCTGAGCACGAGTATTGCGCCTCTTGCGCTTCACACCCGAAGATGATCCTTCACCTGACATCCTGTTCACAACAGATCAAATAAACATGCAAAACAGGTGAACCGTTAGTAATCACAAGCTATTTTTGGTATTTTTGAATTTTTTGATTTTTTTGGAATTTTTCTGTTGTTTTTTTTATTTATATATATATAATAAAATAATATTATAATAATGTACAATCGGACGACGGCCGTATAGCATTTCATTCGCGGCCGTTGTTCGATATAAGTGCATATCACAAAAACAACCCGAAACTAGGCCAACCTCGCCCGAATGGAGATTGAGTACGGGCGACGCGGCCTAAAATCGAGCGATGCAATAGTACGTGCACGACACGACACTAACACGACGCAACTATGACTCGAAACACACTAACGGACCCTAAACGACGCAAAACGACGCACATAACCCTAAAAACGACACTTATGACTCATTTTACAAAAATTTACACTTTTACCCCCTCCCGGCACCTTGCTCGCCCTCGAGCAATCCTAAGTGCCGAGAAAACATCACACACCAAGTGCAGAAGCAACGGAAGCAATGCGCGCAAAGTTTGGTGAAAAATGGAATTTTTATGAAACGGCGCGAAAAGCCTCCCCACACTTGGAGGTTACCATATCCTAAAACGAACGTCCGCGTCCAAATAACATGAACAATACATCCGCGGACAAAACCACCCCACCTATATGTATCTATCACACCCCAGGCGCACATCGCTCAAAGCAAGAAATCAATCAATCATAGCAAACCAAACCAAACCGCCCGCACCCTCTCTACACTATGACACGACTGACTCGACTCGACTGTGGTCCTGACTGAGTAACCGGACTGCTCAAACATCAGATTAGGACCTGCAGACAATGACTCGACACATAAATGACCAGCACATGAGTGATACTGACTCGATTAAACTAAAACTTTCAGACCCGACACTGCCCTAAACTGGACTCGACTCAATACAAAAAAGAAACAGAACATCAGACAAACCACTGACTCGACACATAAACATAATGCAGGAATTCATACCTTGTAGCGTAACCGAACCGAATGAACAGAACAATCTGGTGGGTGTCAACAGTGGTCTCAACAATGGTCTAGTGGTTGGCGATGAGGTGGCAGTTGACGGGTAGTGGTGGATGGAATGGTGGTGATTAACAGTGGGTGTGGTGAATGGTGGGTTATCGTGGTGGTGATGGGTGGTGAAGGGAGGTAGTGATGGGTGGCGGTTGACGGTTGAGATGAGGATGGTGTATGGCGGTGGGAGTAGAAACTGGTGTATGGCGGTTGTGAATGGTGGTGTTTGGTGGGTTGTGAATCGCCGGTGGAGTAGAAAACAGGTTAGGGTTTGAAAATGACATCGATTTGGGGTTTTGAAAAGGTGCCGACTGATACTGTTCACGCGACCCGCGTGAAGTGTGAAGCCATTATGAAGCGGGTCGCTTAAACTTGATTATTTTTAAAACCCTTTAACACCCAAGCGACCCGCGTGAAATGTAATGGTAAGTGAAGGCGGGCCGCGAGTGATCATTTATTTTGCACTTCCTTTTAAGTCCAGGCGGGCCGCGAGTGATAGGGATGAACCCTACGCGGGCCGCATGGACAGCACAAAACTGCTGTTTGGTTAACAGCAACAGCAGTTTACAGCAGAAATTCATTTTCATTAATCCCCATTTTACCCCCTGCATTTATTTTCGCGTTTTCAGCGTTAAACGTACCCGTGCAGCTGTTCGACGATCGACTTCGGCCTCGTAAAGGTGATGAAACCTGCAAAAACACTTACGACACACACAAGACGCAAGAACACACAAAACGACACAAATGACGCAAAAACTCGCAAAAACTAAACTAAAGACACGACACGGATAACGACGCAATATACAAACTCTACACTTGAGTTTTCACTCAAGAACCTACGTGGCGGTGCTAGGCGGGTCCGAAAGAGGAACGGTTTCCTCTTCGGCGGTATCGATGGGACCTCCTATGTAGTGTTTCAACCTATGCCCGTTTACCTTCCACACATGCGAACTCTCCTCATCAAACAACTCAACGGTACCATACGGGAAAACCTCCTTCACGACGTACGGCCCGGACCATCTCGACTTCAATTTCCCGGCGATCAATTTCAACCTCGAATTGAATAATAGCACCCGATCGCCCACTTTAAACTCCTTCAACTTTCGCAACTTCCTATCATGCAACGCTTTCGACTTCTCCTTGATACTCCAAGAACGATCATACGCGGTGTCACGAAGCGCCTCTAACTCATGGATTTGGAAAAATCGTCTCCTAGCGGCCTCGGTCAAATCTAAATTCACCGTTTTGAGCGCCCAAAGAGCCCGATGCTCTAACTCGACCGGTAAGTGACACGCTTTCCCGTAGACGATCATAAACGGTGTCGTACCTAATGGCGTCTTGTAGGCGGTTCGAAAAGCCCACAACGCATCGTCCAACTTGTCGGACCAATCTTGCCTACTCTTCCCTACCGTCTTCTCCAAAATCCGCTTCACTCCTCGATTCGCGTTCTCCACTTGACCGCTCGTTTGTGGATGATACGCGGTGGACAAGCGGTGCGTAACTCCATATCTCTCCAACGCCTTCTCCATAACCGCATTGCAAAAATGCGTGCCGCGATCACTAATAATGGCTGACCGATCAGTCAAGTATCCTCATGGGGTAGTAGAGAATTTGCTGGTGAAAGTCGATAGGTTTGTGTTCCCAGTAGACTTCGTTGTGCTTGATATGGAGGCCGATGAGAGAGTTCCTATTATTCTTGGCCGTCCATTCCTTCGAACCGCAAAGGCGATCATTGACGTCTTTGACGGTAAGATTTCTCTTCGTGCGGGTGACGAGGTTGTCACATTTGAGATCGATAGAGCGATGCAGCATCCTAGTTGTGGAGATGATGTTAGTGGGCCGTGTCATTCCGTCTATTTTCTCAATTCATTCATATCTTGTGTCGACACGTGCTTCGAGTACATTAGTGGAGCCGATCTGGTAGGTGAGGGAGTTGTTGACGAGCATTCTGAGGATGAGGTAGATGAGGTAGAGGAGGAGCGTTTAGATGAGAGTGACGAGGTTAGTACTGAGCCATTAGGGCTCGATGCGATTAGTGATGAGAGTACTCCGGTAGAGATTCCACCGCCTTTAGAACTTAAGGTTCTTCCATCCCATCTCGAGTACGCGTTTCTAGGAGAGAAGCCGAGTATGCCTGTCATCATTTCTTCGAAGTTGACAGAGGAGGAGAAGGCGAGGTTGATTGAGGTGCTTAGAGAGCACAGTGATGCGATTGCATGGAGGTTATCCGATATCAAGGGCATCAGCCCTACCTTTTGCACTCATCGCATTCTGATGGAGGACGTTTTCAAGCCTGTAGTGCAGCCACAGCGTCGGTTGAATCCGAATATGCAGGAGGTAGTGAAGAAGGAGGTGATGAAGTTGCTGGAGTCTGGGTTGATCTATCATATTTCTGATTCAGCTTGGGTGAGTCCTACGCAGGTTGTCCCGAAGAAAGGGGGGATGACGGTGGTTCTGAATTCGAAGAATGAGCTTATTCCGTCTCGTACTGTTACGGGTTGGCGTGTGTGCATTGACTATCGAAAGTTAAATGACGCCACTCGTAAAGATCATTTTCCGCTCCCATTCATTGATCAGATGCTTGAGCGTCTCGCGGGTCAGCAGTTCTATTGCTTTCTCGACGGGTTTTCGGGTTATTTCCAGATTCCTATTGCACCAGAGGATCAGGAGAAAACCACTTTTACATGTCCTTATGGCACATACGCGTACCGACGCATGCCGTTTGGATTATGTAACGCTCCTGCTACATTTCAGCGTTGTATGATTGCGATCTTTCAGGATATGGTCGAGAGTTCGATGGAGGTTTTTATGGATGATTTCTCAGTGTATGGTAGTTCTTTCGATCAGTGTTTAGCGAATCTTTAGAGGATGTTGAAGAGATGCGTGGAGACGAAGTTGATGCTGAACTGGGAGAAGTGTCACTTCATGGTGACTGAGGGGATTGTGCTAGGGCACAAGATTTCGCGAGCAGGTATTGAGGTTGATAGAGCGAAGATAGATACGATTAGCCAGCTTCCTCCGCCGACTAGTGTCAAGTCGGTTCGTAGTTTTCTCGGTCATGCGGGATTTTATAGGCGCTTCATTAGGGATTTTTCCAAAATCACTCGCCCCATGACGCGATTGCTGGAGAAGGACGTTCCTTTCGTCTTTGACGAGGAGTGCCTTCGAGCGTTTGAGTTTCTGAAGGAGAGATTAGTGAGTGCACCGATCCTCGTATCGCCTGATTGGAGCTTACCATTCGAGCTGATGTGCGATGCGAGTGACTACGCAGTTGGTGCGGTGTTAGGGCAGAGACGGGAGAAGCATTTTCACCCGATTTACTACGCGAGTAAAACGCTGAATGATGCCCAGGAAAATTACACCACTACGGAGAAGGAGTTGTTGGCGGTCGTGTTCGCGTTCGATAAATTCCGATCATATCTCGTTCTTTCGAAAACCGTCGTGTTCACTGATCATTCTGCTCTGCGTCACTTGTTTCAGAAGAAGGACGCGAAGCCGCGTCTTATACGATGGATTCTGCTTCTTTCCGAGTTCGACATTGAAATTAAGGATAAGAAGGGGGCAGAAAATGTGGCGGCGGACCACTTGTCTCGCCTAGAGGATCCGAAGCATGAGGAGATTCGTGAGGAGGCGATAGGAGACAGATTCCCTCACGAGTCTATTGATGCTGTCACGGCTGGAGCCGTGGACCTCCCGTGGTTCAGCGATATAGCCAATTATTTGGCCGATGGGTTTGTGATGGAGAGTTTGAGTTTGCAGGAGAAGCGCAAGTTGACGAGGGACGCTAGGAAGTACATTTGGGACGATCCCTATCTCTTCAGGATAGGCGGTGATCGAGTCCTGAGGAGGTGTGTTAGTAGGGAAGAAGGTGCGGGGATCCTGAGACACGTGCATGAGGGTTTGACTGGAGGACACCATGGTGCGCATGTGACCGCACAGAAGGTGTTTGATTGTGGTTTCTATTGGCCGACGGTGGTAGATGATGCGGCCGAGTTTGTTAGGAAGTGTGACCGGTGCCAGCGGACCGGCAACATCTCATCCAAGGATGAGATGCCCCAGAATCCCATTCAAGTGTTGGAAGTCTTTGACGTTTGGGGCATCGATTTCATGGGACCATTCCCATCTTCGAGTGGAAATCGGTACATCCTCGTTGCGATTGACTACGTTTCGAAGTGGGTGGAAGCTCAAGCTTCGCCTACGAATGATGCACGAGTGGTGGTGAGGTTCTTGAAGAAGTTGTTTACGCGATTTGGTACGCCTAGAGCCATTATTAGTGATCGCGGCACGCATTTTTGCAATGCGGTTATGGAGAAGGCGTTGGAGAGATATGGAGTTACGCACCGCTTGTCCACCGCGTATCATCCACAAACGAGCGGTCAAGTGGAGAACGCGAATCGAGGAGTGAAGCGGATTTTGGAGAAGACGGTAGGGAAGAGTAGGCAAGATTGGTCCGACAAGTTGGACGATGCGTTGTGGGCTTTTCGAACTGCCTACAAGACGCCATTAGGTACGACACCGTTTATGATCGTCTACGGGAAAGCGTGTCACTAACCGGTCGAGTTAGAGCATCAGGCTCTTTGGGCGCTCAAAACGGTGAATTTAGATTTGACCAAGGCCGCTAGGAGACGATTTTTCCAAATCCATGAGTTAGAGGCGCTTCGTGACGCCACGTATGATCGTTCTTGGAGTATCAAGGAGAAGTCGAAAGCGTTGCATGATAGGAAGTTGCGAAAGTTGAAGGAGTTTAAAGTGGGCGATCGGGTGCTATTATTCAATTCGAGGTTGAAATTGATCGCCGGGAAATTGAAGTCGAGATGGTCCGGGCCGTACGTCGTGAAGGAGGTTTTCCCGTATGGTACCGTTGAGTTGTTTGATGAGGAGAGTTCGCATGTGTGGAAGGTAAACGGGCATAGGTTGAAACACTACATAAGAGGTCCCATCGATACCGCCGAAGAGGAAACCGTTCCTCTTTCGGACCCGCCTAGCACCGCCACGTAGGTTCTTGAGTGAAAACTCAAGTGTAGAGTTTGTATATTGCGTCGTTATCCGTGTCGTGTCTTTAGTTTAGTTTTTGCGAGTTTTTGCGTCATTTGTGTCGTTTTGTGTGTTCTTGCGTCTTGTGTGTGTCGTAAGTGTTTTTGCAGGTTTCATCACCTTTACGAGGCCGAAGTCGATCGTCGAACAGCTGCACGGGTACGTTTAACGCTGAAAACGCGAAAATAAATGCAGGGGGTAAAATGGGGATTAATGAAAATGAATTTCTGCTGTAAACTGCTGTTGCTGTTAACCAAACAGCAGTTTTGTGCTGTCCATGCGGCCCGCGTAGGGTTCTTCCCTATCACTCGCGGCCCGCTTGGACTTAAAAGGAAGTGCAAAATAAATGATCACTCGCGGCCCGCCTTCACTTACCATTACATTTCACGCGGGTCGCTTGGGTGTTAAAGGGTTTTAAAAATAATCAAGTTTAAGCGACCCGCTTCATAATGGCTTCACACTTCACGCGGGTCGCGTGAACAGTATCAGTCGGCACCTTTTCAAAACCCCAAATCGATGTCATTTTCAAACCCTAACCTGTTTTCTACTCCACCGGCGATTCACAACCCACCAAACACCACCATTCACAACCGCCATACACCAGTTTCTACTCCCACCGCCATACACCATCCTCATCTCAACCGTCAACCGCCACCCATCACTACCTCCCTTCACCACCCATCACCACCACGATAACCCACCATTCACCACACCCACTGTTAATCACCTCCATTCCATCCACCACTACCCGTCAACTGCCACCTCATCGCCAACCACCAGACCATTGTTGAGACCACTGTTGACACCCACCAGATTGTTCTGTTCATTCGGTTCGGTTACGCTACAAGGTATGAATTCCTGCATTATGTTTATGTGTCGAGTCAGTGGTTTGTCTGATGTTCTGTTTCTTTTTTGTATTGAGTCGAGTCCAGTTTAGGGCAGTGTCGGGTCTGAAAGTTTTAGTTTAATCGAGTCAGTATCACTCATGTGCTGGTCATTTATGTGTCGAGTCATTGTCTGCAGGTCCTAATCTGATGTTTGAGCAGTCCGGTTACTCAGTCAGGACCACAGTCGAGTCGAGTCAGTCGTGTCATAGTGTAGAGAGGGTGCGGGCGGTTTGGTTTGGTTTGCTATGATTGATTGATTTCTTGCTTTGAGCGATGTGCGCCTGGGGTGTGATAGATACATATAGGTGGGGTGGTTTTGTCCGCGGATGTATTGTTCATGTTATTTGGACGCGGACGTTCGTTTTAGGATATGGTAACCTCCAAGTGTGGGGAGGCTTTTCGCGCCGTTTCATAAAAATTCCATTTTTCACCAAACTTTGCGCGCATTGCTTCCGTTGCTTCTGCACTTGGTGTGTGATGTTTTCTCGGCACTTAGGATTGCTCGAGGGCGAGCAAGGTGCCGGGAGGGGGTAAAAGTGTAAATTTTTGTAAAATGAGTCATAAGTGTCGTTTTTAGGGTTATGTGCGTCGTTTTGCGTCGTTTAGGGTCCGTTAGTGTGTTTCGAGTCATAGTTGCGTCGTGTTAGTGTCGTGTCGTGCACGTACTATTGCATCGCTCGATTTTAGGCCGCGTCGCCCGTACTCAATCTCCATTCGGGCGAGGTTGGCCTAGTTTCGGGTTGTTTTTGTGATATGCACTTATATCGAACAACGGCCGCGAATGAAATGCTATACGGCCGTCGTCCGATTGTACATTATTATAATATTATTTTATTATATATATATAAATAAAAAAAACAACAGAAAAATTCCAAAAAAATCAAAAAATTCAAAAATACCAAAAATAGCTTGTGATTACTAACGGTTCACCTGTTTTGCATGTTTATTTGATCTGTTGTGAACAGGATGTCAGGTGAAGGATCATCTTCGGGTGTGAAGCGCAAGAGGCGCAATACTCGTGCTCAGGCGGCTGCACAGGAGCAGCCGGATGCTCCGGTACTTCGAGAGATCACATACAGGGATGCTGGGACCCCACACGGGCAGAGTGAGAGGCTGGTTGAGAGCCCGTTGTTGCGTTTTACGGTGGGGTCATATGAGTTTATGAAATTCGAGGCAATTAAGAAGGTGAAGTTGTTAGAGAGTAAAAGGATTGACTGGGATTTGGTTAGGAAGTTGGGACAGGTCGAGAGAGTTCAGGAGCTTCTAGGGGATAAGTTTAGGTGGGCGATGGAGTGTGAGATGCCTCAGTATCTGGAGCTGACTATGGAGTTTCACTCCACATTCATTTATTGGCACCCAGGGGGGTTCGATCAGCCGGATGTGGTTTCGTTTGCGTTGGGCAAACAGGTTTACAATATGAGTCTGATGCAGTTTGCAGAGGCGACAGGGTTGTATTCGGCTGAGGAGGTTGGGTCAGATGAGTTTAGAGGTTTATTGAGGCAGGTTTTGAGAGACCCGGCAGAGGCGTGTGTCGTGAAGGAGGATTTGGCACGTTTCTGGCACACCATTGCTATTTCACCATATTCTAGCAATTTGGTGGCGTCAGACATTAGAGATCCGGTTTACAGGTTCGTGCACAAGATTTTATGTTCTACTTTGATAGGAAAGCACGAGGGAGACAAGGTAAACCAGCACAGTTTGTTTTGTTTGATGTGCATGGTTGAGAGGCGGCCGGCCAACCTAGCTAGTATTTTGGCATGGTCCTTAGCGAGGCCGAAGAAGGGGGGTGGTACGGCCAGATTGTATGGTGGGCCGTATATCACTATGTTGGCAGCCAATTTGGGTGTGTTTGCTGAGTTTCCGGCGGAGAGGATGACTGAGGGACCCGCTCCATCTCTCGTGGAGTTGAGGAGTTTACAGCTAGCTAGGATCGTCACGTTTATCGAGCCGCTAGCATGGACAGAGATTCTGCCAGCACCACCGTCTCCGGATCCGACTGCCGAGGAGGCAGCGACCACCACGATTCCGGAGCGGTACCAGGTGCCACTTCAGAGACATCAGCTCCCAGCACGGGAGTATCCTTTCAGGCAGCCGCGGCCAGAGCCGCTTACTTTAGAGGGTTTATACGATCGGGTGGAGCAGGTTAGGCATGAGATGCAGCTGGGTTTTCAGGTTTTGTATGATCACTTCCATATACAGCTACCACCGGTATTGCAGCCACAGCAGGGGGTCCCGCTGGTGGAGAGGAGGAGCTTGCTGGTGGAGAGCAGGGTGGAGCAGGAGATGCATGAGGAGGAGCAGCAGTGCTTGCAGCAGTTATATCTTTTGTTTTATTTTTATGTTGTTTTTGATCCTCGTTAGTCGGTTTGTATTGATATGATATATTGGTTGGTCGGGTTGTGGGTTGGTTGATACTTGTGATGATACCTTGATGGTTTATATTATTTTGGGTTTAGTATGTTTTGAGTGATAGGTTGATTTTGATGCCGCTTCCGTTCGCGTGTCCGAGTTAGTACAGTTTGCTGAGCGCGTTTTGGATTGGAGGGCATGTGTGGTATCGACTGGCATACTGACAGTCTCACATATGATTCAGCTAAGTCGTTCCACTTGTATACTTGTATATTTATTTATTTATTTTTGTTTTTAGGTTTTAGGAGTCAGGTTTACATCCTTGCATTAGGGACAATGCAACATTCAAGTGTGGGGATGGGAACTTTTAGTTAGTGAGTCTTGAGTCGAAAAAAAAAAACAAAAAAAAACAAAAAAAAATAAAATAAAATAAAAAAATAAAAAAAATAGAAAATGTCTTTTGAAATAAGAAATTTGCAAAATAAAAACGGAAAATGATAGAAAAGTCGGGTTTTTGATCGGGTTCAAATAATAATAATATGAGATAAAAAAAATTGTGCTTGTGTCTAGTTTGGGATGCGCGGGTAGGCTTGATTCGGTTTTGGGTTCCTTTGATATTAATTATACCTAATTGTCGGTCTACTAGTGGGTTCTCATCTAGGGAAAGTGGGGAAATTGAAAACGCCAATAATAGTATAAGGGATGCCGTTATAAGCTAAGATCGTTAGAGTTTTTGGTCATTATCTCGTTGAAAAAAAAATAATAAAATAAATAAGCGAGCTAGAAACTAAATGAAAGTAGCCATTCTATGTAATCTGTGGTTGGGGATAGCGACTCTACAGCCGGAATACCGCTAGAATGTGTGAAATCGACCTTGCAAAATAAATAAAAAGTACCGAGGCCTATGTAATCTGTGGTTGGGGATAGCGACTCTACAGCCGGAATACCTCTAGGATTAGGGAAAGCAACGTCTACGCTCGTAAATGTGAAAAAAAAATGGAAGAATAGATTTGATTTTAAACTCTCTTGATCTTGGTATAAGGCGGTTAGGAAATAACCCGGTGGTGGTTCCTTTTGTCCTATAAGCTTGAGGGGGGAGTAGGTGGACTTGCAATTCGTAGCGTGAGACCCTAGGTGGATTGACCGAACTTGAACCTAAATTGCATGATAAGGGCTTGAAACCGGGTTGGGTTTAAGAGGATCATTATACTTGCAATCGCGGCTAACACGAGTATCGATTTAATAAAATAATCTAAGCTTTTGTCCCGATCGACTATCTTGACTATGATTCCGTTTGCATTATTCTTTTTCGAGGACGAAAAAAAGATAAGTGTGGGGATATTTGATGTATTGCAAAATACATCGGTATTCGCGTCGGTTTTAGTCGTTAGTCAGTTAGTTTTAGTGTCGGTTTAGGTTAGAATGTACATACTTTTGATTTATTTGTGTTTCCAGGTCTTTACAGCCAAAAGGAGTAAAAACGAGCAGAAATCTGGAAAGGCGGAAGACTGGCACGGAAACCGAGGAAGTCGGGAGCTGAAACAAAGAAAAATTACAGTTCTGGAGCTCCCAGGCGGGCCGCGTGGACTTAACAGGCATCTTCTCGCGCCCCGCATTGACTTAAAGGAAGAATTAAAAGAATAACAACCTCTCGCGCGCCGCGTCAACTTAGGCATGATCATTAGGCGGGCCGCGAGAGGTTGTTATTCTTTTAATTCTTCCTTTAAGTCAATGCGGGGCGCGAGAAGATGCCTGTTAAGTCCACGCGGCCCGCCTGGGAGCTCCAGAACTGTAATTTTTCTTTGTTTCAGCTCCCGACTTCCTCGGTTTCCGTGCCAGTCTTCCGCCTTTCCAGATTTCTGCTCATTTTTACTCCTTTTGGCTGTAAAGACCTGGAAACACAAATAAATCAAAAGTATGTACATTCTAACCTAAACCGACACTAAAACTAACTGACTAACGACAAAAACTGACGCGAATACCGATGTATTTTGCAATACATCAGTAAGTGACTTCATATAAAACATACACAGTGTGAGAATAACATTTAACAAAAACTCGATGAACGTGTCTAAAAATATCTGCAAGTTCGGATCCCATACAGTTACAATCTCGGATTCGATCTTCGGATCCAAACATTCGACTCTCATGCATTCATCCTTACATACCTACATTTCCATTGCCATTCTCATAACAACACAGTTAGTAACATTCACATACATACGTAGATAGAAATCTCATAATCTCCCTTCATGTAGTTACTAGGACCAACATGACGTTTAGGATCCAATTACCATTCTACACATAACACCCAACCTTTACACACATAACACCTTCCCACGTACTCGATTATCAGTAATTATACATATCTTCTGATTCCATAACCATCCTACGTATGACACCTCCACTTGCTAAACAGTGTAACATGTATAAGGCCTTGCATAACTATATATTTCAATCTAAACCACATCTAAACAAGGTCCTAGGCCCCGATTATAACCTACATAATTCCCACATATAATTTTCCACCAGGTAGCATTGTTTTGGAGGAAAAATGCAGATGGGAGCGCAACTAGGGCGTAGGTTGTGTTGGATTCTATATGCCCAAGACACACACACACATATATATATATATATATATTGATGTGGCTAGTACGTTATGATCCAAGTCGAGTCATACCCAATAACAAGCTAGACAAACACTTATAATATTTATTTGATAATATTTATTTATGATATGATCAAATAAATAAATATTAACACTTATAATATTTGGAAATTGGTTTTCCAAATAATTGCACTTGAGAAACTAATAAATTATATGGATAATTTATTTTGAGAGAACATTTTATTGTGTTATTTAATAGGTTGAATAACATTTTAAAATGTTGTGATGTATTGCATAAGTCTTGTAACATATTGTGTTATATTTATAAAAGGTTATAAATAAATACAAGACTAAATTCAAATGAGATTTTGAATTAATGGTGGGAAAAAACATTTAATGGCCAGCCATTTATTGCTTCCCAAGGTGGGTTTCCACCACTAAGGCTAGAGGGTATGGGGTTCGTCCCCATCCCGTCGAGCTCCGGCGACGCCGGCGCACCATGCAGACCCCCTCCCGTCCCGTCCTCACCGTCCTGTGCTGGACGTTGGCGACGCTCCTAATATGGTGGGCCCCCTTCAAATTTGGTAGTACCTCTTCGAGATATAGAGGTAAACGAAAAGCTGAAATTTGTTGAGAAACCTCTTCAAATTGAGGATCGAAAGATCAAGTTTCTCAAAACAAACGACTAGTTTTAGTCAAAGTCAGATGGGATTCAAAGAGAGGAGCTGAATATACTTGGGAGCTAGAATCAGAAATGAAGCGGAAATACCCTCATCTATTTCAGTGAATCTCGAGGACGAGATTTTTCTTAAGGTGGGGAGGATGTAACAACTCTCATTAAAATCCGTAACTAGAATGATAATTACTCAATAAGGAATCCCTAATTGAGACACCCAAGTAATTCTACACTAACCCTAAAATTTTCATAACAACCAGAATCAGGATCAGGGCCCCTAAAACCCGAGGAGGGTTAAACCCTAATGGACGATTATCCTTATTATTCGTTGTCACAAATGAAATTTCATGCAACGTCGACTCATCAGGGCTAGATAGGTAACGAAGCATGCCTAGTCTACTTTGACACCCCAGGCTATACGCGGGAGGTGCCACGAATTCTTCCGCGACACGCGGGAGATGCAAATTTTGGGTATAAATAGAGGGCCTTGGGACTTGAATTCTGACACTGAAACGACGTTAAAATTCTAAATGTTCGCTGAGATATAGTCGAAATACTATAAACACACACACTGATCACGAAGTGCTACCACAATTCAGGGTAATAACTCGATCGCTATTACGATTCATTTTCCGACTGATCAATATATCCAATGGATGTTTAAGTGCCGCCCACATAGGGTTATACTTTGTCGTTCGTCGTTAAATCGATGGATGTTTAAGTATCGCACTTTGTCGTTCGTTGTGAGAATTTGATCTCGTGAGTTATCGTAAATGCTGTATTGATTACTAACCCGGTTTTGTGTGCATTGCTATTTATATTAGGTTAACAAGGCTAAAACCATATTCTGTCCGTGTTAAATCTGCAATGTGAGTCATTCTCTTTTTATCAACTGTTTTACAATACTCCAAATTATTTTCAGAATTATAAATTACAGTGATTAAGTTTATGTAATCACCAAATTACAGCCAGTATGTGGGGTATTGTGCACAGGGGAAGGTTCATTTGAGAACAAATTTAATGTGAGAAGAAAAAGAAGAATGGGCATATTAGTAAAATGATATTTCATTTATAACTCATATCATTAATTTTTCTCTCTTTAATTAATTAGTTAACTAATCATTAATTATCCTACATATAACCTAGAAAACCTACACATATCAAAATTTTCGTACATATACCCTACATATTATAGAATTTTATCCTACACAGTCGAAATTTATCATACACACCTCGAAAATATATCCTACACAACTCGTAATTTATCCTACACAAGTAGTAATTTATTCAACACTTTAAATTGAGTTGTTTTTTTAATTTGAAAAAAGTATATATTTTGAAAAGGAGTTACAAATTTAATTTAGCTAGTTATTAAAGAGGAAGAATACAAATTAATGATTTATGTAAGTTTACCAATATACCCTTATATTAAAATTAACTACAAATATTAAATGAAGTAAAATGAAGCATTCTTATTGGTTGAAACTTCTTCTTTTTTCTTCTTACAAAAAAATTCTTCTCATTTGAACCCTCCACATTGTGCACATTACTACTGTTTAATCACATTAGGTGGGGGAACCTAAAAATAAGTGATATACGTCATTCATTGGGGCAGCCAATGGTGATATGACCACAGTCACAGATCCGGTCGAGTGACAAATACTGTGGGTAGTTGGTAGATATCAGAAACATATGTAAAAACTCTTAATACTGTAAATTATAATAAACGAGTCATTTCAGTAAACTGAATGATTCACTCAGTATTTCCCGCTGACAAAACCTTTTTCAAACATGTTTCAGGTAATCTATTGTAATTCAGGAAAAGTGTTGGGGAACATTTCAAGCTTAAGATAGTGGCTCATTATAAAATAAAGAAATATGTTTTGTAAAAATAAAGATTTCTCAGTAAAATCTTGTTATTGTAAATTATCGAGGTTTTATCCCGAATTGTGAAATAAAATAATCGGGAAAAGTTTTTAGCTTTAAAACGATCCTGATGATAAAATTCCGCTGCTAAAATCACATAAATAAATATCACGGGATTTCTGTCCCGCGGCTCCTGAAACGGGTCAAACCGGGTCGGGGGCCGTGACAGAAATGAGGTGGTATCAGAGCCACTGAGTTAAGCTAATTAAGTGTTAGAGATACTTAATTTTTCCTGATTACTATTATGTGATTATGTGTTATATTAAACTGTCTATGTGTTAGTTACAGTATGGGTAAGCAAAAGCTGCAAGATATCTATCTTAAATTAGATAGGTCAGTCTATGAAGAGGGAAGTTCATCCCAAACCAAATCTTCAAAACTCCCTACAATTCCTGAAGAAGGAATATTTGTGCGAAAAGCACAATATGAGAAACCGCTTTCTCCTAGAAAAAGGAGTATGATTATTAAGAAAAGTAAAGAGCAAATCCGATAAAAGAGGATTAAAAAGGAAACCCAGGAATTAATCAATAAATCACCTTGGAAAGACAAGCTAGATGAAAAATGGGCAAATTTGTATATGCTAGCCACTGTAGCAGAACATGCAGATCTTTAAATACCCTAAGTCTAGTAATAGCACTTCCCAGTAAATAAATAAATCCGAGTGTGTTCTTTCTTGTTATTTTGTACAAATAGTGTGCAATAAAACTTCAATGTTTATTTGTTAAACTTTGTTCCAAAGTTTTAACTTAGTATTTTTGTGCATTTTGCATATATGCTACACAGCATGAATGAGATATCTGAAGCCTTTCAAAACCTCGATCTTTACCCGGTGAATGTAGAAGTTTCCAAAGATTTTACTGGATACTTTGCTGATGTGGAACAACCTGTAGAATTCAATGCTCCACCTTTGACAAAGCCAAAACGAAAGAAAAGAAAGAATTATGTATGGGGTAGTCGTATCCGTAGGAAAAATCCAGCCACAAAACTTCCTAAAGTAAACAACCCTTTAGTAAAAGGAAAAGAAATTGTAATCAAAGAAAGTACTAAACAGCAAGAGATGGAAACTGAAGTCAAGAAAGACTCTAGGCAAATGGAAAAACGGTTTGAGGAATATTCTAAAGATATAGAAATGGAAGTAGGACAAGGTTCTAGACCAACTCAGATAGAAATTGGAGAGAGCTCCAACCAAAACCAGGGAATAACTTTTTAGGAGGAAATAGATTTCCTATTGGCAAGTTGTGAAACTATTCAGCCTGTCAATACGAATGTTTTTACCTATCCTAGTGAAAATCCACTCCCTATGAATTTTGAACCAGCAATCCCGGAACCAATAGTCCACTCCCAACCTGTAGAAATGGACGAATGGTGGACGAATGATTGGCAATTTCAAAATATTGTCAACGACCCTTATTCTTTTCTTCCACAATTCGATCCAGAACCCCTACCTAATCCACCAATGAGTAACGAAAATATGGCGGAACTTCGCCATTATGGTGAAGAATTGATGGATGCAGGAAATAGAATCAGGGAGATAGGGGGACAAATTGCCTGGAAGTATAATGAAAGGGAATTTCGTTTTTAGGACGACAAGTGGCGAGAGATAGGAGGGTGGTAAAACTATAGTTGTGTAATAGTAAAAGTAATAATGAAATCAGTCTGTAACATAACTACGAATAAAACTTTGTAAGATATTGGTGTGTATTGATGCATACTATAACAGATATAAAATGGAATCGAGAAATCGATAGTTTTGACTATACGTGTATTGTAAATTGTCTGATTGTTTGTGTATAATTGCTATTTATCAGATACTAATAAAAACTATATATATTATCAGATGGCAAATATTGGTAATGAACCAGTAAATGAGGTTAATCAGTCGGAGCAACATCCAGGGGATCAATATATAACTAGACAAGATATTGAAAATATTGTTGCTCAAGGGATAGCCAATGCTATTCCAGCATTCGTTGCTGCTGTAAAAAGTCCAATCGAACCGCAACATATTGTTCCTAGTAAACGTACTTCTGAAGATAACTTTAGTAATAGTATAAACGGGGGTAATAATCATGGTAATCATGATAATGAATCCCAGCACACGCCGCTCCCTAAGAAACTGAAAGCTGCAACATCTGGTTGCACTTTCAAAGAATTCCTTGCCTGTAAACCCACTGAATTTGCAGGCAATGAAGGGGCAACTGCATCACTGCGTTGGTTAGAGAAAACCGAAGCAGTAATTGCAATAAGTAAGTGTGCCAAAGATGATCAGGTCATGTACGCATCAAATCTATTTAAAGAAGGAGCACTCGAATGGTGGAACACTGTGGTACAAGCTAAAGGAAGAAATAGGGCTTATGCTATGACTTGGGAAGAATTTAAGAATCTTGTAGAAAGAAAATTCTATCCTGAGTATGAAAAGGAACAAATGGCAAATAAGTTCCTAACTCATCGGATGATAGGTGTGGATTGTCGTGGTTATACTTCGACATTCTTTGAATATGCTAGAGTGGTACCAACACTGGCTTCGCCAGAACCGGTACTCATTTCTCGCTATATTTGGGGATTAATTAGCGAAATTCGCAATATCGTTAAGGCTGCGAGACGTCGCACTATTGACGATGCCGTAGAATTAGCTAACACCTTAACTGATGAACTGATACGCACAAGAGATGAAGATAAGAAGAAGAAACTAGCTCAGAAAATTACCCAAGGATTTAGGGTGGGTAATAGTAGTAATTTCAAGAAAAGAGGAGCAGGGCAATCTTCAACTTTGCCATTCTGCAAAATTTGCAAAAAGAAACATTTTGGAAAATGTAATAAAATTTGCAATTTTGCAAAACGATAGGACATCGTGAAGAAAACTGCAGAAAGAAATCCATAATTTGTTACAATTGTGGGGAAGCCGGACATTTCAAAACAGAATGTCCTAAGTTAGTCAAACCAGTAGACCACAAACCCAAGGCGACCGAAGGAGCTACTAAAAAGAATGTCAGAGCATTCCATCTAACCACTCAAGAAGCAGAGCTCATCCCGGATGTGATAGCCGGTACGTTTTTAGTTCATGACGTTTATGCAAAAGTATTGTTTGACTCTAGTGCAAACCAAAGTTTTATAAATACTTCATTCTGCCAAGCTCTTAAGTTACCCTTAACTACCATTAGGCAAATTTTTACAGTCGAAACTGCAGATGGGAATTCAGTAAAAATCAATCAGGTTTTGCAAAAAGTAGAAATAGAATTTTCAGGTCATAAATTTGCTGCAAACCTATTGCCTATGAAATTAGCTGAATTTGATGTTGTGTTAGGAATGGATTGGTTAATAGCCAACCATGCTCAAATCATTTGTGATAAAAACTCTATAGAAATTCAAGCACCTACTGGAGAAGTAATCATGATTACAGGAGATAAACCTCGAAAGCCACTGAAGTTCATATCAGTAATGAAAGTTGCTAATTATGAACGAAAACAAGGAATAGTATATATGATTTCAGTAATCATTAGTACTAAAGGTAAAGAACTTAAGGAAATTCCTGTAGTCTCAGAATACCCAGATATATTCCCGGAAGATTTACCTGGGTTACCACCAGATAGGGAGGTAGAATTTAGGATTCATCTAATTCCAGGAACTACACCGATAGCCAAGGCACCCTATCGATTAGCTCCTACCGAAATGCTAGAATTGAAGAAGCAATTAGATGAATTACTAAGCAAAGGATTTATACAACCTAGTTCATCCCCTTGGGGTGCACCAGTGTTGTTTGTGAAAAAGAAAGATGGATCAATGAGAATGTGTATCGATTATAGAGAGCTAAATAAAGTTACAATTAAGAATCGATACCCATTACCTAGGATTGATGATCTTTTTGATCAATTACAAGGCGCTAAATACTTTTCTAAGATAGATTTGCGCTCCGGATATCATCAATTAAAGGTTCAAGAAGAAGACATACCTAAAACTGCTTTTAGAACTAGGTATGGACACTATGAGTTTACAGTCATGCCCTTCGGATTAACTAATGCACCTGCAGCATTCATGGACATGATGAACAGGATCTGTAAACCATATTTGGATAAATTTGTAATTGTTTTCATAGACGATATACTTATTTATTCAAAAAGTCAGGACGAACATTGTCAGCACTTGCATGCACTCTTAACCTTGTTAAGAAAAGAAAAGTTGTATGCCAACTTTTCGAAGTGTGAATTTTGGCTACAAGAAGTGCAATTCTTAGGACACATGGTGAATCATGAAGGTATTCACGTAGATCCTGCTAAGATAGAAGCAATTACCAATTGGAAGGTTCCGCAAACCGCAATGGAAATTAGAAGTTTTATAAGTTTAGCCGGATATTATAGACGGTTTATTAAGGATTTTTCCAAGATAGCTGTACCATTAACTAAGCTAACCGGTAAAGCCATTAAGTTTGAATGGGGACCTAAACAAGAAGAAGCCTTTAGAATCTTGAAGCAGAAATTAACCAATACTCCAATCTTAGCCTTACCAGAAGGAACAGAAGATTTTGAAGTATATTGTGATGCTTCAAAATTAGGATTTGGATGCATGTTAATGCAACGCAAGAAGGTAATTGCGTATGCTTCCAGACAATTGAAGAAGCACGAGGAAAACTATACGACTCATGACTTAGAATTAGGAGCTATAGTTTTTGCCCTTAAGATATGGAGACATTATCTGTATGGAAGTAAGTTTACTGTTTATACAGATCATAAAAGTTTAAAGTATATATTTGGGCAAAAAGAGTTAAATATGAGGCAAAGAAGATGGATGGAAATCCTGAGTGATTACGACTGTGATATTCAATATCACGAAGGAAAGGCAAACGTAGTCGCAGATGCCTTAAGTCGTAAGTATCATGAGAAGCAAAGGCGAGTCCGTGCTCTTAGAATAAATCTACAAGTAAATTTAATGGAACAATTAAAGGAAATTCAGGAAACGGCAATCAAGGACGATGCCGAAGGAATGAAAGGTTACCTAAAAGAATTGGAACAAGGAAATGATGGAATTTGGAAATTCCACAAAAACAGAATTTGGGTACCTAAACAGGGAAATTTAAGATCAAAGATTTTAGAGGAAGCTCATAAATCTAGGTATACTGTACATCCAGGAAACAATAAGATGTACCAAGATTTAAGAAAGAATTTCTGGTGGATAGGAATGAAAAAGGATATAGCCGAATACGTATCTAAGTGTCTAACCTGTTCCCAAGTTAAGGCAGAACATCAGAAACCTTCAGGACTACTACAACAGTTAGAAATGCCTGTATGGAAATGGGAACTCCTAACAATGGACTTTGTTACTAAGTTACCCAAAACCAGAAAAGGTAACGATGCTATTTGGGTAATTGTGGATCGATTAACCAAATCGGCTCACTTTCTACCTATGAAAGAAACCTTTAGCATGGAAAGATTAGCCAAGTTGTATGTGGATGAAGTAGTATCCTTACATGGAGTCCCACTCTCCATTGTATCGGATAAAGATAGTCGTTTCACTTCCCGTTTCTGGACAAGCTTCCAAGAAGCAATGGGAACCCGACTCAATCTAAGTACTGCATATCATCCACAAACAGACGGACAAAGTGAAAGGACGATCCAAACTCTAGAAGACATGCTCCGAGCATGTGTAATTGACTTTGATGGTAATTGGGATAACCATTTACCATTAATCGAATTCTCCTATAACAATAGTTATCACTCAAGCATCGAGCCCCCCCCCCCTTCGAAGCACTGTATGGACGCAAGTGCAGAACTCCCGTATGTTGGGCAGAAATAGGAGAAAGTCAATTATCAGGTCCAGAAATCGTGCAAGAAACCACAGACAAGATAACTCAAATCAAGGAAAGACTAAAGACGGCTCGAGATCGTCAGAAGAGCTATGCAGACAATCGTCGCAAGCCACTAGAATTCCAGATAGGAGACAAAGTACTATTGAAAGTCTCTCCTTGGAAAGGAGTAGTACGATTCGGTAAG
This sequence comes from Helianthus annuus, assembly GCF_002127325.2. Lineage (NCBI taxonomy): Eukaryota > Viridiplantae > Streptophyta > Magnoliopsida > Asterales > Asteraceae > Helianthus > Helianthus annuus. Next base: position 27,646,116 of record NC_035438.2, on the reverse strand, counting down.
AAAGGAAAACTAAGTCCAAGATATGTTGGACCATTTCCAGTGATCCAACGGATAGGACCAGTAGCTTATCGTTTACAACTACCAGAAGAATTAGCTGGAGTACATGATGTATTTCATGTATCCAATCTCAAGAAATGTTTATCAGACGAATCACTGGTAGTACCTCTTCGAGATATAGAGGTAAACGAAAAGCTGAAATTTGTTGAGAAACCTCTTCAAATTGAGGATCGGAAGATCAAGTTTCTCAAAACAAACGACTAGTTTTAGTCAAAGTCAGATGGGATTCAAAGAGAGGAGCTGAATATACTTGGGAGCTAGAATCAGAAATGAAGCGGAAATACCCTCATCTATTTCAGTGAATCTCGAGGACGAGATTTTTCTTAAGGTGGGGAGGATGTAACAACTCTCATTAAAATCCGTAACTAGAATGATAATTACTCAATAAGGAAACCCTAATTGAGACACCCAAGTAATTCTACACTAACCCTAAAATTTTCATAACAACCAGAATCAGGATCAGGGCCCCTAAAACCCGAGGGGGGTTAAACCATGATGGACGATTATCCTTATTATTCGTTGTCACAAATGAAATTGCATGCAACGTCGACTCATCAGGGCTAGATAGGTAACGAAGCATGCCTAGTCTACTTTGACACCCCAGGCGATACGCGGGAGGTGCCACGAATTCTTCCGCGACACGCGGGAGATGCAAATTTTGGGTATAAATAGAGGACCTTGGGACTTGAATTCTGACACTGAAACGACGTTAAAATTCTAAATGTTCGCTGAGATATAGTCGAAATACTATAAACACACACACTGATCACGAAGTGCTACCACAATTCAGGGTAATAACTCGATCGCTATTACGATTCATTTTCCGACTGATCAATATATCCAATGGATGTTTAAGTGCCGCCCACATAGGGTTATACTTTGTCGTTCGTCGTTAAATCGATGGATGTTTAAGTATCGCACTTTGTCGTTCGTTGTGAGAATTTGATCTCGTGAGTTATCGTAAATGCTGTATTGATTACTAACCCGGTTTTGTGTGCATTGCTATTTAAATTAGGTTAACAAGGCTACAACCATATTCTGTCCGTGTTAAATCTGCAATGTGAGTCATTCTCTTTTTATCAACTGTTTTACAATACTCCAAATTATTTTCAGAATTATAAATTACAGTGATTAAGTTTATGTAATCACCAAATTACAGCCAGTATGTGGGGTATTGTGCACATTACTACTGTTTAATCACATTAGGTGGGGGAACCAAAAAATAAGTGATATACGTCATTCATTGGGGCAGCCAATGGTGATATGACCACAGTCACAGATCCGGTCGAGTGACAAATACTGTGGGTAGTTGGTAGATATCAGAAACATATGTAAAAACTCTTAATACTGTAAATTATAATAAACGAGTCATTTCAGTAAACTAAATGATTCACTCAGTATTTCCCGCTGACAAAACCTTTTTCAAACATGTTTCAGGCAATCTATTGTAATTCAGGAAAAGTGCTGGGGAGCATTTCAAGCTTAAGATAGTGGCTCATTATAAAATAAAGAAATATGTTTTGTAAAAATAAAGATTTCTCAGTAAAATCTTGTTATTGTAAATTATCGGGGTTTTATCCCGAATTGTGAAATAAAATAATCGGGAAAAGTTTTTAGCTTTAAAACGATCCTGATGATAAAATTCCGCTGCTAGAATCACATAAATAAATATCACAGGATTTCTGTCCCGCGGCTCCTGAAACGGGTCAAACCGGGTCGGGGGCCGTGACACATAGACACGTAGACATATTGTAAATAGCCTAGTACGACAACAAAGTCATCCTCACCCACCGAATAACCAATACAACACAAATTTCCAGCAACAACCATCTCGGCAAAGCATCATATACCCAACCAAAAGGGTAAACAGTCTCGGAAGGCTGAAGAGTCACCCTCACCGGCCGAATACCTTTTAATACACAACTATCCAACAACAATCGTAGAAGCATAGCATCATAGACCCATACACAAAGGGTAAACAATCTCAGACAACTAAATGGTCATCCTCACAGACCGAATGCACCTTAACACACAAAAATCCAACAACAACCATCTCACCAGAGCATCATAGACCCAACCACAAAAGTATAAATAGTCTCCGCAACTAAAGAGCCATCCCCACCAACCAAATACCATTAAATGCACAAAATCCAACAACTTTGAAACACACGCAAGTATGTCATTGCATGACAAAACATAAAAACAAGAAAAAAACAACATGATAGCCAACATCAGAAACCAATCCGCAAAAGCAACCGACATGCAAAAATGCTCAATCGTGTAAAAACAAACCATAAAATACATTTTGGGTACACAAACAGTTACCAATAAGCATATTGTCACGTCACCTCCGTAGGATAATCCGACAACATCGCGAAGATAAAAACCAACCAAACAAAGTAATATAAAGACGAAAATAAAAACACCAAGATGATCAACCAACATACGACAACAAAACAACAAAATAGTTACCTAAAGTCGTCGATAACTCGCCAAAGAATCGCCAGGAAGGTAGTCTATGTAGAGAGAGAGTGTGTGTGTAATGGAGGAAGGCGTATTGAGGGGTCATCCTTTTAAAACCCCCACCAACCTGTAGCAACTTGAAGATGTTCAAGAAATGAAGTAGGATGAACAATGTTTTGAAAAGTTTAACAAAAAAAGAATTTTAAATCCAACTTTGGGCCTCAAAATGGTGATGTTCCAACCATGGTAAACTTTTGGAAACACTCCTAGAGGTTTTGAACCTTGATACAATCTGCCAACACTTGGAGATTTTGGAGATTTGGGAGGATTTGGGAGTGATTTGAGAGAGTGTAAAGTGTTTAGAAAGTGTGGAGGAAAAGGGTATTTATAAGTAGGAAAAGTGGCTTAGGTCAAATTAAATGTTTAAGGTGGTTGGGGGTTGAAAAGGTGGATGAAACATTAAAACCCGTAGTTGGGTGAACAGACCTGCATGGTCATGCGGATCACAACTCGCATGGTCATGCATGTCAAGTGCATGCTCATGCGAATGTGCAGAATTTCAAGAAACGTTCCAGAATTTGCAATTTGACCCCTAGAGTTTGATAATTCAATCATTTTTTTTGCTAAAACTCATAATTAAGCATGTTTTTTGGTACTTAAGGTGTATGTAAGTATAAAACACGTATGATCACACTCTGAAGCGAATATAAACTTAAAGTATGGTTCGGTTTTGTCTACAAACACGTATTTGGTGATTGATTGCATAATGTACAAGTATGAGTCTAACATGATTGATATAAAATATGATTTTCCATCATGATCAATTATCTCGGATTACAAGTATTGAAATGAAGTACATAAAAGTTTCTAAAAATAGAAAGTACGAAAATATGGCATGTTACAGTTGTACTGCCTAAGCTTCTTTGATGACTTAATTACTAGTTGGATATTATTCATATTAATGTTCTTAGCTTTATGCTATTGTAACACTCTAAATTGTTTTAATAGAAAAACATGTAGCGAAAATGCGAACCATAACTTTTTTTCATTAAAACAAGTTAAGATACTTAGAAACCATTATATAAATATTATTTCGGTGTTACATCGTTCATTCTTTCTTATTACATTCAACAGAATCACAACTTCAATTGACTACGTGACCACGCCCCCGTCTATCCGCGTCCTGACTCGATCTTCAATCATTCCTCACTTATGAAAGACTTGAACATCCGACAAACACCACATAACCGTTTCGTTAGTTAAGTAAGTGACTTCATATAAAACATACACAGTGTGAGAATAACATTTAACAAAAACTCGATGAACGTGTCTAAAAATATCTGCAAGTTCGGATCCTATACAGTTACAATCTCGGATTCGATCTTCGGATCCAAACATTCGACTCTCATGCATTCATCCTTACATACCTACATTTCCATTGCCATTCTCATAACAACACAGTTAGTAACATTCACATACATACGTAGATAGAAATCTCATAATCTCCCTTCATGTAGTTACTAGGACCAACATGACGTTTAGGATCCAATTACCATTCTACACATAACACCCAACCTTTACACACATAACACCTTCCCACGTACTCGATTATCAGTAATTATACATATCTTCTGATTCCATAACCATCCTACGTATGACAACTCCACTTGCTAAACAGTGTAACATGTATAAGGCCTTGCATAACTATATATTTCAATCTAAACCACATCTAAACAAGGTCCTAGGCCCCGATTATAACCTACATAAGTCCCACATATAATTTTCCACCAGGTAGCATTGTTTTGGAGGAAAAATGCATATGGGAGCGCAACTAGGGCGTAGGTTGTGTTGGATTCTATATGCCCAAGACACACACACACACACACATATATATATATATATTGATGTGGCTAGTACGTTATGATCCAAGTCGAGTCATACCCAATAACAAGCTAGACAAACACTTATAATATTTATTTGATAATATTTATTTATGATATGATCAAATAAATAAATATTAACACTTATAATATTTGGAAATTGGTTTTCCAAATAATTGCACTTGAGAAACTAATAAATTATATGGATAATTTATTTTGAGAGAACATTTTATTGTGTTATTTAATAGGTTGAATAACATTTTAAAATGTTGTGATGTATTGCATAAGTCTTGTAACATATTGTGTTATATTTATAAAAGGTTATAAATAAATACAAGACTAAATTCAAATGAGATTTTGAATTATTGGTGGGAAAAAGCATTTAATGGCCAGCCATTTATTGCTTCCCAAGGTGGGTTTCCACCACTAAGGCTAGAGGGTATGGGGTTCGTCCCCATCCCGTCGAGCTCCGGCGACGCCGGCGCACCATGCAGACCCCCTCCCGTCCCGTCCTCACCGTCCTGTGCTGGACGTTGGCGACGCTCCTAATATGGTGGGCCCCCTTCAAATAACAAGCAGAATCAACCTAGATCTGTAGCACAACATCTACAACACTTCAACAAACACTTGCAAAGATACCTGCTTTTGTTGGATTTTGAGCATAAAGATGAGTTGGTGAAGTGTAAAACAGGAGATCTGAGTTCAAGATTGAGATTTGAGGGGTCGATTGTTATCATAAAGAGGGATGTGGAGGTTATGATTCTGATCGGAAGAGCAAGTATACGTTGTACAATTTATGATCTATAAATGTATTTCAACAACACAAAAAGATGGAATTTGGAGATTCTTCAGAAGAAAGAAGAAGATGCTTCTTTGTTCTTCCTACTCCCCTTTTTTGTGAACGATAGTAACTCACCAGAAGATTCCTTTTGTTGGAAGATTTTAACCCTCAAGTTATAATTTGCAACCCTTGAATTTTACGTTATGACATATTTGACCCTTTGTGAATTTTTTAATTTCTATTAGAGTTTTTGGAAAAAGAATTATGATATGTTTACCCTGTTCGTGTGTTTTTTAAGTTTAATGTATTTAAGAGGGGTTTTTTTTTTAAGTTTATGTAATGTTTTTTAATATTAATGAAAATATTTTGCTAGTTTATTTGTTAAATGTTAAAAAAAAGTAGAAGATAAAACATAAAAGTGGTGGGGTAGGATCATCTAGGATCATCCTCCATACCCTCTAGTTTTGTAGGATGGACCATCCTTGGGAGGACTATGGCGTGGCGCCTACGTGGCGGATCATCCTCCCTTGGAGGACCATCACCATACCCTCTAGCCTAAAATTGCATGCAATACATCTCTTCCAAGACTCATTAAATGATGATTCTCTCTCTTACTTTCTCTTACTTATTTAAAGATTGCAAAGCTCCATAAACTTGTCTAAGCACAATTTCGGCCAAGAGAAGTTTTCAAGGGTTTTTCAACTTTGAATTTTAAGTGCAAGACTTAAAGATTGCTCTCAAAATTTCGGCTAACTCAAGAGTGGTTCAAGAGAGTTTTTCAAGTCCGATTCAAGTGTTCAAATCCTAGTAAACTTAAAGTGTTTTGTTGGAAGCTTGGGGTATAGAAGCTTGAGGTCTTCTACTCTTGAAGACAACCTTTCAAGAAGCATCATCCTTTTTATTTCTTTTACTCCAAGGAGGTAGTCTTCTAAACACTCTATGGTTGTGTTTTAATTTTTTGATAGCATGCATGTTCATATATGGATCCGGGTTTTGGGTTTTACATATAAAATGGGTTTTATATCAACAAAGTAACATGTTTTAAATATATATTCCGCTGCGTTTTTTTGATTTTATAAGGATAAAATAACTTTGATAAACATGTGAAAAACCCATCAATGGTATCAGAGCCGCTTATATGAGTGCATGCTTCAATGGATTAAAATTTTCGGGTTTGGATAAAACCCTATAGCCGAAAGTTTTAACATGGTTATCCCTTTGTTTTTCAAGATTATTTTCTTACATGCATAAGGGAATCTTGAAAAATTATTTCATATGGATGATTGTTTTGTTTGGACAAAAACCCACTTTTTCGGTTTTTCTTTTTTGGCCGAAAATGGGTTATAAAAGGGAACCATTTTTGCTTCTTGAAAATTATATATATGTGGATATATATTTTGGTGCATATAACCTAGCCATGACCTTGTGTTGAATGATTGTGTTGTGTTTTATTTTGTTATTATTTCAATGGGTTGTAATAATTATAATCTTTGTTCTTACATTTGTAAGATATGTAATTTATTTATTTTCATTTGGCATGTAAAATAAATAGATTAGTTGCATTTTATTTTACTAGAAGAAATGTATTAGGATTATTTCATGTAAAAGAAGATGCACAAAATGCGTTTTGGTTTGGACCACTATATTCGGTCCAAAGGACTTCATGGTTCTCAATGGAATTTTAGCCAATAACCAAAACACATTTTTGAAGTCCAAAGAGTTTGGAGCTGAATTTAAAGACATTTTGGAAGCCCAAAGAAAGTGAAGAAATCACAACACAAGAAGAAGACTTGAAGCATTTGGATGCGGGATCAAGTGGGAGTTCATCGACACATTATTTGTGTCAATTTTCAACCCTTAGGAAGGACCTTTTGGCATACTTGTTTCGGCTAACAAGTGTTGTCAAAATAGTTGGCTATGGTTATGCACCTATTAATATGTGTGTTATGCTTGTGTGGTTGTTTATTTAATATTGTTTTGATGATATTTGGATATGCATGCTTAACAAACTAATAATCAACAACAAGCTTAAAATTGGTTCTTTTAAAAATCATTAAAATTGGTTAATAAAAGGTTATTAAAGATTAATGATTTTATAATAAAATGGGTTTTATTAAAAAGAACCTTGAAAAATGGTTTTCACTAAAGTACCATTGATTTGAATGCATGCAAATATAAGGTACATAAAATTTTTCTAAACTAGAATTTTGAAATATTAAAAACCCTTTTATAAAACATATCAAACACCATCCTTTTATACAACACTTGAATTACTTGGGAACTCTTATTGTGGGATAAAGGTCACCTAACCACATTTGAGGGAACTTGTATATTCGAGGTGGGTTTACCATGTTTGTGGGATAAAGGTCGCCTAACCACTTATGTGTATAAACTCACATGTGTGTATAAATTGGACGACTTGATTTGGAAACCATGAACTTAGGGTCACCGAAGCATGGCGAACAAAAGGTGTTGATGGGATTAAACATGCCAACTAAACATAAAGATGTTTAACCGATCCCATAAGGCTAGAAGTTGCAAAGGGTTGCAATTGTCAAACGTTGACTACCTTGTTAATTTAAATAAAGGGATAGTCACCTAACCAATATTTAAATGTAACATTGGATTCTAGATTTTAATTATTAATTGTCTTAAGACACAAAAGGGTATTAATGATTAAAATATAATAATATCGAAAATACTAAAATTGAACTTGTTAAATTTTGTAGATGGCCGCTAACAATGCAAACCCGATTAACCAAACCGTCTGAAACCTATCATTAAGAACCATCCTTGAAAAGGATCGTCTCAACCACAACAACTTCATGGATTGGTTTCGAAACTTGAGAATTGTTCTCAAGCAAGAGAAGATATCTTATGTGTTGGACGATCCTATTCCCGACGAACCTAACGAGGAAGATGTGGAAGCCTACAATGATTGGGTTAAATATACCGAGGACTCCATGCAAGCCTCATGCCTCATGTTGGGAACTATGATTCCCGAAATTCAAAAGGATTTTGAACATCATGGGGCATACGACATGATTACCCAATTGAAGGAAATGTTCCTACAACAAGCAAGGGTAGAACGCTTCGAAACGGTTTGAGCGCTTCATGCATGTCGAATGGAGGAAACCCAATCGGTATCATGTTATGTCCTTAAGATGAAAAGCCACATTGATCGCCTCGAAAGGCTAAATTGTCCCATCTCTAAAGAGTTGGCTACGGATTTGATCCTCAACTCTTTAACAAGGAAATTTGAGAGCTTTGTGATGAACTACAACATGAATGGATGGGACAAGAGCATTGGTGAGCTTCATGCAATGCTCAAAATGGCCGAAGCGGGAATGGGTAAAAGGGCTTTACCCGTTCTAGCGATCAATGAAGGAGGCAACAAGAAAAGGCCCCACCCCGACTCTAAAGCAAACTATGCTAAAAAAAGGGACACGTCAAGGGAAAAGGGAAGGGAAAGGCTAAAGCAGAACCCACCAAACCAAAAGAGAAGAAGCAAAAGGTTGCTACAAATGATCCTTGTTTTGAATGTGGAGAGATAGGACATTGGAAAAGAAACTGTCCAACCTATCTCAAAGAGTTGAAAAACAAGAGGGATGCAGGGCAAACCTCAGGTACTATCTTTATGATACATGTTGAGCTTAATGTTATTTCTTCTAACACATGGGTACTAGATACCGGATGTGGAACTCATATTTGCAATTTGTTGCAGGGGTTCAAAAGAAATAGGCATTACAAGAAGGGAGACGCTAGTCTCTTCATGGGCAACGGAGCAAAGGTTGAAGTCGAAGCTCAAGGAGACTACGTTTTAAAGCTTCCAAGTGGTTTGGAAGTGATTTTGAAGAATGTTTTGTATGCTCCTAGTTTGACTAGGAACATAATTTCTGTTTCCCTTTTAAGACAATGTGGTTTTAATTTCGAATTTGTTAACCATGACATTTATGTTTCTATGCATGATGTGTTTTACTTTAAAGCTATGCCTTTAAATGGTATTTATGAATTGGATCAAAATAACACATCAAATGATAGCTCAATGTACCAAGTAACCAATAAGAAACTCAAAATGGATTTGAGTGATTCCTACCTTTGGCATTGTCGCCTTGGACATATAAACAAGAATCGCATGCAAACACTTCAAAGAAATGGTCTTTTAAAAACGAATGAAGATGATTCATTTGATGTATGCGAATCTTGTTTACAAGGCAAAATGACTAAGGCGCCCTTTAGTGGAACATTTGAAAGGGCTAAAGACTTATTAGGTATCATACATTCGGATGTATGTGGTCCTTTTAAGCCGATGACTAGGAATGGTGAAAGATACTTCATTACTTTTACCGACGACTATAGTCGTTATGGTTATGTGTATTTACTAAGACACAAGGATGAGGTATTTGAAATGTTCAAAGACTTCAAAAGTGAAGTAGAAAATCAACTCAAGAAAACAATCAAAGTCCTTCGCACCGATAGAGGAGGTGAATACCTTAGTGGTGCCTTTCAAGATCATTTTAGAAGTTGTGGGATCATCTCACAACTTACTCCACCTGGAACACCACAACACAATGGTGTGTCCGAAAGGAGAAATCGAACTCTATTAGATATGGTTCGATCTATGATGGCTAGAAGCACATTACTTCTATCGTTTTGGGGTTACGCTTTACTCTCCGCAATCCATATACTAAATATGGCTCCAACCAAGAAAGTGGAAAGGACTCCTTTTGAAATATGGCATGGAAACCCTCCATCATTATCATTCTTAAGGGTTTGGGGTTGTGAAGCTTATGTTAAACAATACACCCCAAATAAATTGGAAGTCCGGTCCACTAAGTGTATTTTTGTAGGATATCCTAAAGATGATATAGGATATTATTTCTACAATCCAACCGAGCAAAAGGTATTTGTTGCTCGAAAGGGTAAGTTCTTAGAATCTAAGTTCCTTATGGAAGGAACTAGTGATAGAATAGTGGAACTTGAGGAGGATCAAGAACCACAAGATGATACACGTTTGGTTGATACTAGCGCTCAACAAGAGGTTGTTGAGAATGATCAACAGGTTGATCATAACACACAAAATGTTCGCAGATCTGGTAGAATTAGCAATCCACCTGAAAGATATGGATTTTTTATGGATGAATGCTACGTGGTAGATTCAAATGAACCAACCACATACTATGATGCAATGTCAAAATCCGATTGTGACAAATGGCTTAAAGCCATGAACATAGAGATACAATCCATGTATGACAACCAAGTTTGGGAATTGGTTGTGCCACCACTTAACTCCAAAGTAGTTGGTAGTAAGTGGGTTTTCTAGAAGAAAACTGATATGCATGGTAACTTGGATACTTATAAAGCAAGACTTGTAGCAAAATGTTTCATTCAAACTCAAGGGATTGATTATGATGAGACCTTCTCGCCCGTAGCAATGCTAAAGTCAATTAGGATATTATTTGCCATAGCTGCATATTATGACTATGAGATCTGGTCAAAACGGCTTTTCTTAATGGATAACTTGATGAAGATGTCTATATGGTTCAGCCTGAAGATTTTGTCGATCCAAAACATCCTGACAAAGTATGCAAGTTAAAGAAATCAATCTATGGATTGAAACAAGCATCGAGAAGTTGGAATCACCGTTTTGATGAAGAAATTAAGAATTTTGGATTCATCAAGAATGGCGATGAAGCTTGTGTGTATAAGAAAGCTAGTGGGAGTATCATCACTTTCTTAGTACTATATGTCGATGACATTCTATTATTTGGAAATGACATTCCAACCATGGAAGGTGTAAAAACCTGGCTTGGAAGTTGTTTTTCCATTAAGGATCTTGGTGAAGTCGCCTACATTATGGGAATAAAGATCTATAGGGATAGATCAAGGCGCTTGATAGGTTTAAACCAAAGTGCATACATTGACAAAGTCTTGAATAGGTTCAAGATGGAGAACTCTAAGAGAGGTTTTGTACCTATTCAAAAGGGGACAATATTGAATGCATCTCAATGTCCAAGCTCAAAGGATGAGCAAGAGAAAATGAAAGGAATCCCATATGCGTCTGCTATAGGATCCATCATGTATGCAATGATATGCACTAGACCGGACGTGTCATGCGCCTTGAGCATGACAAGTAGATACCAGCAAAATCCAGGTGACAGTCATTGGATGGCTGTTAAAAGCATATTGAAATACCTTAGAAGGACTAAGGATATGTTTCTAATATATGGATCTTGTGAGGAGGAACTCGTAGTAAAGGGTTACACGGACGCGAGTTTCCAAACCGATCGAAGTGATTCTCGATCGCAATCAGGGTATGTCTTCATTTTGAATGGAAGAGCAGTCTCTTGGAAGAGCTCAAAGCAAGACGTGGTAGCATTGTCCACTACTGAATCAGAATACATCGCCGCTTCATTAGCAGCCCAAGAAGCTGCATGGTTGAAGAAATTCATAGCCGACCTAGGGGTGGTCCCTACCATTCAAGACCCCCTAGAGATCTTTTGTGATAACGAGGGTGCGATTGCTCAAATCAAGGAACCTCGTGTACACCAAAAGACTAGACATATTGAGCGGAGATTCAACTACATAAGGGATGAAGTTGAAAAGGGAAAGATATGTATTCGCCAAGTTCACACCGATCAAAACATTGCGGATCCACTCACGAAGCTCCTTGATAGGGCAAAACATGAGGGTCGTACATGTGCCTTAGGACTTCGATATTCTAGTGATTGGATTTGATCTATTTTGTATTTGGATATTGGAACAATTATTAATTTTACTCTTTTATGGTATTTTGAGTTACGTTCCATTTTAGCATGTTTAAATCCATGAATAAGTTACTTATTCTAAATGTCTGTAGTCGATCATACTTGTGGGAACAAATATGAATGTAAGACTATTATGAATTTGGATTGGTGGATATTCATTAGTTATGAATATAGAGCAAAGTGTTGCTGCCAAAGTTCATAGATATTTGTGGGATACAAATATTGGACTGACTCGCTCTCAAATATTACTGCATGGAATCATTTGTGATTGATCATAAGTAAATTTGAGTAAAGGAGAATATCATAGTATCCTCTGACCTGAGATACATATTGGGTCTTGATATTCACCAAATATTATACCTTGACTTTTTCCTTTGCTGTCAGTAATATGACAGCACATAAGGCTAAGCTCAGGTGTGGTACAAGGTGATTGTAAGAGACGTATGTAGTCAAGAAGGGATTTGTTCCTCTTATTCATTGAGATTAAGATGTCTAAGGCCTGCTAAAGTTAAATCAACAGAGAGTGATCACTCTATGTCTCTGGATTTAACATGACATCTGTAACAAAAGGATAAATGATAGATTCACCTAAATCACGTTCAAGTAAGGGACTTGAAAGGGATGATGTTATTGAATGGCACATATAGTCATACGTATTAGGGGTAGTAAACCGTTGTTAGGCGTCATTTACTGCTTGCATCAATCTTCTATGTATCTTGTGCAAGTGGGAGATTGTTGGATTCTATATGCCCAAGACACATATATATATTGATGTGGCTAGTATGTTATGATCCAAGTCGAGTCATACCCAATAACAAGCTAGAAAAACACTTATAATATTTATTTATGAGATGGTCAAATAAATAAATATTAACACTTATAATATTTGGAAATTGGTTTTTCAAATAATTACACTTGAGAAACTAATAAATTATATGGATAATTTATTTTGAGAGAACATTTTATTGTGTTATTTAATAGGTTGAATAACATTTTAAAATATTGTGATGTGTTGCATAAGTCTTGTAACATATTGTGTTATATTTATAAAAGGTTATAAATAAATACAAGACTAAATTTAAAATGAGATTTTGAATTAATGGTGGGAAAAAGCATTTAATGGCCAGCCATTGCTTCCCAAGGTGGGTTTCCACCACTAAAATTGCATGCAATACATCTCTTCCAAGACTCATTAAATGATGATTCTCTCTCTTACTTTCTCTTACTTATTTAAAGATTGCAAAGCTCCATAAACTTGTCTAAGCACAATTTCGGCCAAGAGAAGTTTTCAAGGGTTTTTCAACTTTGAATTTTAAGTGCAAGACTTGAAGATTGCTCTCAAAATTTCGGCTAACTCAAGAATGGTTCAAGAGAGTTTTTCAAGTCCGATTCAAGTGTTCAAATCCTAGCAAACTTAAAGTGTTTTGTTGGAAGCTTGGGGTATAGAAGCTTGAGGTCTTCTACTCTTGAAGACAACCTTTCAAGAAGCATCATCCTTTTTATTTCTTTTACTCCAAGGAGCTAGTCTTCTAAACACTCTATGGTTGTGTTTTAATTTTTTGATAGCATGCATGTTCATATATGGATCCGGGTTTTGGGTTTTACATATAAAATGAGTTTTATATCAACAAAGTAACATGTTTTAAATATATATTCTGCTGCGTTTTTTTTTATTTTACAAGGATAAAATAACTTTGATAAACATGTGAAAAACCCATCAGGTTGCACCCTTGGGAGCGAAAATCAGAGTGAAAACTAGCAGAGGCACACCTTGCACCCATGAGAGCACAGGTTGCGCCCCAGTATACCTGGTCCTCTAGTTTCGCTCATTTTCAGCTCCAGACTGAATTCCATGTTTCGTTTTCGCTTCCACAATTCCCAATTAGCAAAGATAAGGTTTTACAAGACTTGTAATCAATCCAACCATCCCCGTATCATATGTGACTAATCTGACTCCCACGTTAATCGTCTTAAATGTCGTTTTCATCTTTGTTGACCACTTACTCCGAACTACTTACCTAGTTGCATAGTGAATCATTCATAAGTCACTTACCTCAAGTCCGCCACGTTCATGCTTGTTTCCTTACCTCTTCTCGATCCATTAGCTTTCCATGGTTGAGTCCATCGTGACATGATTCCTATCATTTCACGTCATCACATTCACATCATTATTAGCATACATGATCCTTCCTATTATCAGTCATATCCAATTCCTATGTCACATTGACTTTCATTGGTTAATCTCTAACATATATAAGATACAGATTCACTACCCCATTGTTCATGATTTAAGCAATTCAACTTACCATCATGCATGCCATATAAGAAATCTATCATGTATCACATGATTTCCCTAATCCCACAATCGTGGTAGGGAGTCTAACCATTTAATCTTATTAACTTAACATAGTACAAGTATGTTTAAACACCAATAACATGTTTAACATAATATCATTAGAAGAATTAAAATGGTGTAATATGTAGGTTTGACAAGTACATAGTCTTATGTTGGTAATAAGATGTTAGACTACTCACATTCACAACCCAATTCAACCTTTTTATAAATAAACTAATTTTATTTTCTTCTACCTACACAACTTAACCCAATTTTTCACACCCATTATAGCGAATAAATAAGTAACCGGTTTTGCCACATATAATAATTCTGTGAGCCAAACATTCATTTTCCCGCTTATCTTATTTCACCCCTTTATTTTCAATATTATTGTTTCATACTTAAGGTACCTACTTATACGTACTTTGAATAATCAGGGTGTACGATCTCATGACGGTCGAGGAGTTAACCTTGGACATAGCCACAAATAGGGTGGGTTTACACGTCAGATTCTTTGGCATTAAAAAAAGAATAATTTCTTTCTCAAAATCTCGTTTTATAATTTTTAAATTTAATTATTAACTATTTAATATTCTTTATTCAACCTTTACAATATACAAATTTTTAACCTATTAGACTTTTATGTAACACATCATACCTGAAGCATTCAAACAGTAGAAAATTTTGTCCAATGTTGATGGTTGATCATATCATCACTTCTAGTTCATGAAAAGTTAAAATATTATATTATGTTGTTCTAATTTGTTGTATACATTGTTTTGTTCTTTAATATGTCGTTTCGATCTTTCTTTTAATCGACCACAGCTGATTTTGTTGTATGGAAAGGGTCAATTGATCGAGATTTTAAACAAATATAATGCGTAAAAACGGTCGAATATTTGACCACCATAATTATTGTAAATAAAATAATGTATGGTGTAACATATATTTGCTTTATTTAATTGTATTGTCTCTTCCAAAATAATATAACTTAGTGACCACCCGCTGTCCCACTTAGAGACTTAGTGGTGATAAATTAATTATGATTGGCAAATAATCGCCACCGTAGCCAGATGACAATACCATGATGTCTAACACCCCCCACCCCACACACACAACAGGTTAAATTTATTACGTCCAATTTTGATTTTGATGATCATAATATTAAATAATTATTAAACATATATAAATGTGGGTGTAAACTCAATCTCACGTAGGGTAGCTTAAATATTTCTATACCTAAATTAAATATATGTTTCGTTTTTTACAGGGTAGCTTAAATATTTCTATACCTAAAATTAAATCTTTGTTTCGTTTTTTACAATGAAAATAAATTTTATCAGACAATCATATATGTTTTAACACAACAATCATATATTTTATCCTATAAATTCTACAAATTTAACACAACAACCATACATTTTATCCTATAAAAATCTACAAATTGTCTGTTGGATATATGTATGTCCGACCTTAATTAAAGTCAACGTAACTAACTCGGTACGATCTGAAGAGTTACATGTTGGTACACGAACTGTATATGTTCACGAGTAGGTAGATTATTATTTCTGAAATAATAGTTTAAACCCGAGGGAGTTAATATTAATTAGATTATTATTAAGAGGATTATAATTGTATAATCTTAAAGGGCCTTAATGTAAGATTGGGTTTTATAAAAGGATGTTTAAGGTGGAAACCCTAGAAACACTTTTTATAAAAAAAAAACACAAAACCCTAGCCACCCTCCTAAGCTTGGCCGCCATCCTCTTGCCGTCGACCAAGCATCGCCGCCGCCTCCTTCTTGGTCGGTTCTACTCTCGGGTATCTTGTGCTCGGTTGTGAACTTCCTACTAGCGAGGATTCGTTGTAACCCGCGTGTTACAATTCTGGTGTAGTCATCAAAGGTTGATTACTAAAATCCTCTATGATTGTTTATTCCTTTTATTTGTTTATACGCGTATAACCTTGATCCTGATTGGGAATATTTTTTAGTCGGATTAATAAATCAAATGTATATAATCGGCTTTTGGTAAATTATATAAATCGCTTCCGCTAATATTTTGATACACTGATTCCCAACAGTGGTATCAGAGCCACGGTTACACGCGTATAGATGGTAAAGTTTCAATTTTGATCTATGTTTTATTTGTCAAAAATATATTTGTTCTGACAAAAAGATCAAAAACTTTTGGTTGTCTATGGATTGTGATGTGAATCAAGCCCTAGGTTATGACCTTTGTCATGGTTGTGTTGGTTATGGTTTTATTTTGATTTGTATTTTTTTTTCCGGATATTGGATCCGATGTAATAGTAACTTTGATTTGTATTTTGTTGCGGATATTGGATCCGATGTAATAGATAGGATTAGAATAGATTTGGTTTTATTGTATTTTCAAATTTATTAATGTAATCCTTCGAGTACAAGATCAAGATCAAGATAAATGGCGAACAGGTAACATGAAGATAGAGATCGCGGGTCAAGTGGGAGCTTTCAAAAATTAGCTTTTGAAACCCTTTTTGACTAGTTCGTTTCGTTTCTGGCTAAAACGAAACAATCAACCTATTAGGGGCTCGATTCGTTTTTTTATTGTGTTTTGTGGTTGTGTTTTATTTATTGTAAATAATCTATATAACCCAAAATAAATAAAATTTTCACAATCAAGACAACGGTTTTATTAAAACAAATTTTATAAAACTGAAAAGTATAATTAATAAAAGGTTTTTATTAATATTTAAAACAAGATCATTCGCGATAAAACGACCGACATAGTTTAATAGGGTATTTAAAACTATATCGTGCGAGCGTGGAAAGGAGTTTCTATTATCACGAATTATATAAAATCGGATTTTATAAACTATTGTGTAACTCGCCTCATGCTACGAGTTATTCAAAATATTTTTGGGTAAATATTAAAATAAATCCCAAATTTTAAATTGATGTTTTATGCCACCCTTAACGAGTTAACACTTCATTCTAAATCAAACCCAAATGTTAGTGCTATACCTTACATCTGGGCATCCATCATGAAAGAAGGTAATCATCGCGTTTCCTGTGTAACATAGGCCGGTGTTACAGTTAACAGTAAAGGACAAAACATCGTTTGTTCATCAAGTGGGCATAGTTGGGGTTACACATACCTCGTTTTAAGCGATAACCCCAAATGGGGAGTTGTGTAGTGGACACAATTAACAATCGTTGTTTACCTACATAATCATACCAGTGGATAGTGCTTAAGCCATTTCACTGTCATATGATGAATCGGGATCTCATCTTAATTAAAATATTGTTTTTGGGTCATAAAATTAAATGAAGATATTAAAAACATAGAATACTAATTAATTAATTTTGAATTTTGTGGATGTCAACCGAAAACAATTCCTCCCAATTCTCTCTCAAGTCCATCTTAGAGAAGGACAAACTGAACCACTCCAACTTCATGGACTGGCACCGCAACTTGAAAATTGTTCTCAAGGCGGAGAACAAACTGTATGTTCTTGAAACGCCAGTCCCTGATGAACCCATCAATCAGTAAATTGTTGCATATAAAAACTATGCAAAGCACTTTGATGACTCTATGAAAGTCTCATGTTTAATGTTAGTATCCATGATTCCTGAACTTCAAAGGACCATGGATGACAAGATGGCATATGAGATGAATGAGCACCTGGTTGAAATGTTCCAACAGAAGGCTCGTCATGAGAGGTTTGATGTGATGAGATCACTCATAACCACTCGTATGCAAGAGGGTACATCAGTTAGCGCTCATGTGCTAAAAATGAAGGCATATGTTGATCACTTGGCTTGTCTGGAATCCCCCTTGAGTGATGAATTCGCTGGGGATATCATCCTCAACTTATTGCCTAAGTCATATGATCAGTTCACTATGAACTACAATATGAATGGGATGGAGAAGACACTTGCAGAGCTGCATCAGATGCTCAAAACTACTGAGGTGAATATACCCAGCAAGACTGCACCAGTGCTGATGATCAAGGAGGGTCATGTTAAGAAACCTAACACCAAGAAAAGGGGCAATCTGGGCAAAGGCAAATTAGTTGCAAACAAGAAGCCTCAGAAGGATGCCAAGTGTTTTCATTGTAATGAAATTGGGCACTGGAAGAGGAACTGTGCTAAGTATTTAGTTGAACTGAAGCAAGCCAAGGCTTCAGGAGGAGAGTCCTCAGGTATATATGTTATTGAAATCTTTTCTTTTTCTGGCAAAACATGGGTGTTTGACACAGGATGTGGTTTTCACATTTGTAATGCTTTGCAGGGACTAAGAAAGATTAAGAAGCTGAAACAAGGCGACTTGGAGGTCCATGTTGGCAATGGACAAAGAGTTGTTGTGAAGGCGATTGGAGAATATGTTCTTTTACTTCCTTCTGGTTTAGAACTTATTTTGAGCAATGTTTATTTTATTCCTAGTGTTGCTAGAAATATTGTTTCGGTTTCTGCTTTGCATGGACAAGGTTTCTATTATCATTTTAATGGTGAATTTATTTCTGCTTATTTTAATGATGTATTTTACTTTGATGCAAAACCAAACAATGGAATCTATGAGATAGAAATCCAAAACAATAACATATTATGCAACATCTCCCATAAACGTAATAAGTTGGACTTTAACGATACGTATATGTGGCATTGTAGACTTGGTCACAAAAGCGAGAACCGTGTTAAACAACTTAAAACCGCAGGAATCTTAGATTCTAAGGGTTCGGAAACGTTTGGCAAATGAGAATCATGCTTAAGTGGAAAGTTAACAAAAGCACCTTTTTCAAATGTTGGAGAACGAGCTAATGATCTGTTGGGACTTGTACATACAGATGTATGTGGTCCATTCAGAATAATGTCAAGACATGGAGAAAGATACTTTGTTACATTCACTGATGATTTCAGTAGATATGGTTATGTTTATCTTATGAAGCATAAACATGAGACATTTGAAAAGTTCAAGGAGTACCAAAACGAAGTAGAGAATCAGCTAAATAGAACTATTAAGATGCTTCGATCAGATTGAGGCGGTGAATATCTTAGTCAGGAGTTCATCGACCATCTAAAGGATTGTGGAATAGTTTCACAACTCACTCCACCTGGAATGCCACAACATAATGGTGTGTCTGAACGGAGAAATCAAACTCTATTAGATATGGTTCGATCAATGATGTGTCGAACAACCCTCCCACGCTCCTTTTGGAGTTATGCTCTGGAAACTGCCGCAAAACTTGTGAATATAGCTCCAACGAAGAAGGTTGACAAAACGCCTTATGAGATATGGCATGGAAAGAAACCAAAAGTATCCTATCTCAAGGTCTGGGGATGTAACGCTTATGTCACTCTAGAATCTTCAGATAAACTAGATCCCAGAGGCGAAAAAGTGGTTTTCGTCGGATACGCTAAAAGGATCGGTTACCTTTTTCTACCATCCCACTGAAAATAAGATTTTCACTAAACGCAGAGGCACTTTCTTGGAGGAAGAGCTTCTGGCACGAGGGATTGGAGAAAACCATGTGGATCTTGAAGAAATTCGAGAATCACAAGTGACTGAACCAGTTGTTCAGACAGAACCAGAAGTAACTGATCTAGTTGTTGAAGTTGAGCCTGAGAGGACTCAAGAAACAACAGAAACACCAAGTGTTCGAAGAAGTATTAGGGATCGTCGTGCACCTGAAAGGTATGACGATATCTTCATGATTGATGAAGCTGAACCTGCTACTTACAAAGCTGCAATGTTGGATTCAGAATCCAAGAAATGGCAAGAAGCCATGAATGCAAAGATGCAATCCATGTATGATAACCAAGTCTGGGATTTGGTTGATCTTCCTACCGAAGGTCGGACTGTAGGAAACAAATGGATCTTCAAGAAGAAGACCGACATGGATGGAAATGTGCAAACCTACAAAGCAAGGCTTGTAGCAAAAGGGTTCACTCACACTCAAGGAATTGATTATGAGGAAACTTTCTCGCCAGTAGCCATGCTTAAGTCTATTAGAATTCTACTTGCCATTGCTGCATATTATGACTATGAGATATGGCAAATGGATGTCAAGACCGCGTTCCTTAATGGACACTTACTTGAAGATGTCTATATGGTTCAACCTGAAGGTTTTGTCAATCTAAATAATCCTAATAAGGTGTGCAAGCTAAATAAATCCATCTATGGATTGAAGCAAGCATCTCGCAGCTGGAATCTTCGTTTTGATCAGAAAATTAAAGAGTTTGGCTTCATTAAAAACGAAGATGAACCGTGTGTTTACAAGAAATCTAGTGGGAGCTATATCACTTTTCTAATTCTGTATGTAGATGACATACTAATCATTGGAAACAATATCCCTATGCTAAAAGATGTTAAGGCTTGGTTGGGAAAATGTTTCGCAATGAAAGATCTTGGTGAAGCCGCTTATATTCTAGGAATAAAGATTTATAGAGATAGATCAAAGCGGTTATTAGGTTTAAGTCAAAGTACATATATTGATAAGGTCATACGACGCTTCTCAATGCAAGACTCAAAAAGGGGGCTCTTGCCCATGGCACATGGAACCATTCTTAATGGTGAGCAGTGTGCTAAGACCGAAGAGGAAAAGAAGAAAATGGAAAGAGTTCCATATGCTTCTGCTATCGGTTCCATCATGTACGCCATGTTATGTACTAGACCTGATGTCTCGTATGCTCTTAGCATGAAGAGTAGATATCAACACAATCGAGGAGAGAGTCACTGGGGTGCAGTGAAGAACATTCTTAAGTACTTAAGAAGGCTTAAGGACATGTTCTTAATATATGGAGGACTGGATGAGGAGCTCTCAATTAAGCGTTATACTGATGCAAGTTTCCAAACTGATCGTGACGATTCAAGATCACAGACGGGATATGTTTTCATTCTGAATGGTAGGGCTGTTACTTGGAAGAGATCGAAGCAAAGTGTGGTTGCTCAATCCACCTGTGAATCAGAATACAATGCTGCATCGGATGCTGCTAAGGAGGCTGCCTGGATGAAGAAGTTCATTACTGATCTCGACGTTGTGCCTAGCATAAAGAAACCAATCGAGATGCTGTGTGACAATACTGGTGCCATTGCTCTTGCAAAGGAACCAAGGTCACATCAAACCACAAGGCATATACTCAGAAAATTCCACTATATTAGAGAGATAATAGAGCGTGGAGACATCGTAATAAGCAAAGTTCATACGGATCTAAATCTGGCTGACCCCTTTACTAAGCCTCTACCTCAAGCTAAACATGAGGAGCATGCTGGAAAAATAGAGCTTAGATTTTCTAGACAGTGGGCATGATCTGTAGTTAGTATTGGTGTTTTGATTTTGAACTAAAACAGTTACATTAAAATAGTTATTTGATTTATTGGTTAAATGCAAGTTTAATTATTTTGTAACTGTGTTCGTTATTTGTATGTTTATATCCTTGAATAAGCGTATTCTAAAATATCCGTAGTCGATCAAATTACATGGGAATGAATTTGAATGTAAGACTATTGTGATTGAGATGATTATATTCATGAGATGAATAACTTAAGAGTTTGAGAATCAAAATTCACAGATATCACTAGGGAATGATATTGGGTGTAACTCGCTTCAAAACGATCTCCATGGATCTAAGTCATGAGATGTTTTGATATTGATATGTTCAATCTGTCATTTTTCCTTAGGCACATATTAAACTACATTGATCAAGGACAATCTTTGATGTTATCTAACACTGTCCTGAAACATGGGTAGTAACCCGAGTAGTGTTGGGAGGAATCCAAGGTCAAGTGGGAGTTGTATAATGCTGATGGAATTCTGTACTTCTATAGGATTAGAAGTTTAGACATTCTGGCGCCCTCGTTAACTCAAACTGGAATAAACGTGTGGCCACGCTCGGACTAAAAGTAGTTCGTTAGACCACTTTGAATTAAAGACGAGAATAGAGAATGGTTGATCACTATATAAGAATGAATGCTCCATGTCTTATGATCAACGAATGTTCTATACAGAAGGGACTTATTGATAAAATTATCAGGGCTATAGTATTTGGTTAAGTAAAGTGTTACTTGAACGCAAAGAACTAGTTGACGACTGTAAAGTGTCATGCCGTGTTAAGAGCAGTGCGATGCAGCTAGGCGTCCAACTCTGCACACGTTGACTCGTTTTATTAAAATCGTCCAAGTGGAAGATTGTTGGATATATATATGTCCGACCTTAATTAAAGTCAACGTAACTAACTCGGTACGATCCGAAGAGTTACACGTTGGTACACGAATCGTATATGTTCACGAGTAGGTAGATTATTATTTGTGAAATAATAATAGTTTAAACCCGAGGGACTTAATATAAATTAGATTATTATTAAGAGGATTATAATTGTATAATCTTAAAGGGCCTTAATGTAAGATTGGGTTTTATAAAAGGATGTTTAAGGTGGAAACCCTAGACACACTTTTTATAAAAAAACACAAAACCCTAGCCACCCTCCTAAGCTTGGCCGCCATCCTCTTGCCGTCGACCAAGCATCGCCGCCGCCTCCTTCTTGGCCGGTTCTACTCTCGGGTATCTTGTGCTCGGTTGTGAACTTCCTACTAGCGAGGATTCGTTGTAACCCGCGTGTTACAATTCCAGTGTAGTCGTCAAAGGTTGATTACTAAAATCCTCTATGGTTGTTTATTCCTTTTATTTGTTTATATGCGTATAACCTTGATCCTGATTGAGAATATTTATTAATCGGATTAATAAATCAAATTTATATAATCGGCTTTTGGTAAATTATATAAACCGCTTCCGCTAATATTTTAATACACTGATTCCCAATATTGTAATCCCACATTCGTGAGTAACAAAATGAAAGACACAAGTGTCAAGTGAATGCGTATAGTTTAATACATGTCTCAAAGTTCATATCATTAAAAAATAATTTAAAAAAATGTTTTTAAAAGAGCAACCCAAATACTTCTGCGTCTAATTTCAAACTTAATAAATTTAGTGGGCCCAAAGTTCTTGCTTTCTTTGGATACGGGAGTAAAAAGAAATTAATAAAAACATACATATAAAAAATTCAAATAAGTCATGAGTTTCTTGATGTTTTCTATCAATTGTTTTAGTGCAAAACCAATTATGCCTTTATACGTAAAGACATGTTGTTGAAGGATCAGTTCTATCAACATGAACTAATAGTGACTAATAGAAATAGATTATCAGTAGGTTAGTTTTCGTTTAAAAAAAATATGATAGCATCTCACAAATTAACTCCGATTAACCTTAAACAACATCATCATCATACATAGTATATCCCATCAATAACAAAGCTTAGGTAGGGTCTAAGGAGGGTAAGATATAGACAGCCTTACCTCTACCTCGTAGGAATAGAGAGGCTGCTTACAGTGAGACTCCCGCTCGATAGTAGTTTTGCATCAAGCCTTGGACATAAGGCGCATAGCACTCAGCAATTGAGACAAACGCCGATTAGTGCATGTACGCTATCAACGCCACCACATGATACATGATTAACCGTCCGCCGCTTTTAATGTTATTTTCACGAAATTAGTAAAATAACGTTAAAATTAGTGCACTTTCACTTTTGCTCACCGAGCTACATTAAACAACAAGATTATTTATTGAAAGTAGTAGGAGTGGATTTGCACATTTTGCCGGTGGGTAAACAAATGAAATTATTATTAAGCATCTGCCGTTACTTTATCTCCTTTTTTGTTTTGTTTTGTCCTATATATATCGTGACAACCTCAACGGATGACGTGCAAGTCGCCTGCTCCATGTCATCTGTAACATGTATCTATCTGTCATCGGTGAGCAAAGTGGTGGAGATCAACACACGTCACTCACACCTACTTCATTTGCACGTGAAAATTATTAATCAACGTTTGTTTGTTTGTATCTTGTTAATAATCCTAACCTAATTTGCAGCATAAGCTTTCTTCTCTTAACTAACCAAATTCTTTGTCATGTGTGTAAAGGCGCTAAGCTTAGCGGTGGCACGCACTAGGGTAAAATTAATATATATTTATGGTTGGAAAACTACACTGTTTCGAACGAGTATCGTATTGTTGCTATTCCGTCGCAATACTGTGGTAAAATTAGGGTTTTTTTCGTTGATAATTTGTCGGAATTTTCGTATTAAAATGGTCTGTTTACTAGTAAATAGTAATGCCTTGCGGCGACACGTGTTGGTGATTTCTCCGGTCATTGGTGGACTACGTCATACGAAAATGGCCGAGTCGAACGATGTTGGTGGTGTGACGACAACACACTCACAAGCGGCATGTAAGTTTAGATTATGTATATGTTTCTAGCGTAAAGGAGTGGGGTGTGAGAACAGGGAACGCCTTTTGTAGAAGATTGATTGATTAGAGTTTTACTTAAAAACATTTCGTAGAAGATTGATTAATTAGAGTTTTACTTGCAAGATTGATTGTGTGGCTTTTTCATGTTAAAACAAAAATCGATTGAAACTGTGAAACACTACTATGTGTATTAGCGACAAAATTTTAAAATAGCCGCTCATGCTTGTTATCGAAGCTTCAAACTTGATCGAGAATGATTGAGACATGGAAAATGGCATGAAAGATGAAGTCTTAACGCTACAATTCGTCCTAGGGTTGCTGTGTTGTAAGACCCAAACTATATAAACATAGGTTTAATAAAGAAATTTGCATTTATATTAAATATAATGCACATACATGTTCCTTCGTAATTTCGAGCTTCATAAACATTTGAAGATTTCAACATTTTGTCGTTGTTTAGTTTCGAAAACGACTAAACAAAATGTGGAAACTTGATCTTGATTGTGTTCGGTTCTTCATTAGACTTGATCTTCATCCGTAACATCATAGCAATCACCTATATATCCAATATCATCTCAAACGTTAGTTATATAATGCATATAACGTAGTTAGATAGCCTTCACACAAGTTTGGGGTTGAATGCGAAAAATAAGAAAGAACCAGTGATTGGTGCAAGAAGAAACCAGTCTAGCGCAACTTTGTGTCAGTTTTGGCGCAATACAGATGACATCAGTCAAAGGCGCAACCTTGTGCCTGGGGGCGCAACCTTGCGCCTCACATCAGATAAGCATGCGAAAATTTGTGTAACTTCTCTGTTACTTATCCGTTTCGCTTAAAACTTGTTTCTAAATGATCGAAAACAGTTTCTCACATTTTAACCCATAATTCATGACCCGGATTCATAACTCTTACGTTCTACGCTATCAATTCGCGGTTTATGCGAAAAGTTATTCGACTTGTTTCAAGATTTGAGCACTAAGCTCAAATCTCATCCATTCTCTCCATACCTCCGATTTCAACACTGAGACTTCTACTTATTTTATACCACAACTTTACTTGTGGTGGTTTGTTATAGCAAAATCATTATTTTTCCGATTTTATCCTCCGATTTGATAATTTACGTCCCGTATTGACTTTTCGAACCATATTCTTCACTTGTTTAACCTTATTTAACCTTGTAATCCAAAAATACCAATGATACATTAAGTATATTACAACTATGAATTAATGTCTTTATCATGCTAAATCTCAACACGAACTGGTATAAAATGCAACATATTTTAACCCGACATCAAGTGGTAATACTGTAATTTGCGTAATCTGGTGCTATAAAATTGTGTAACTTTCAAAAGTTGAAGGTGTAAGTAAATACAAAGTAATAACACAGTGTAATCTAGTGCTATAAATTGTGTAATTTTCAAAAGTTGAAGGAGTAAGTAAATACAAAGTAATAGCACAGGGTAAAAACTAGAAGTTTTTAAAATGGAGGGTGTCGGTGGTAAATACCACCGACATTGTGCTTTAAGATATTGTAGTTTTTTTACCCGGCGCGCCTTACAGCGACGCCGTACGCGAAATGATAACGTATAGACTACAATCGATCAAACTCATTTCTGAACTAAATATACGTTAAAACGTATGATCAATCAAATTTATACCGCGAAATCAAAATGTTTTAAATTTGACCCAATGTGTGTTTCAAATAAAATTTACATGAAAACGTAGTCCAACTCAAAATGAACAGATAAAACATTTTCACCCCGACTCATTTTCTAACAAAAATTATGTTAAAGCGCAGACGAACTCGAATTATACCGACACGTCGATAAAAATAAAAACGTAAAAATTAGTTTTAGGTAAGTTCGAAACTTTAGACACTTGATGGGGCCAAAGTGACATTTACAAAGTTAGAGGGTTACCTTTGATATTATAGCAAAGTTTGGGTGTAGAATGGTTTACATATCAAAAGTTTGACGGTAAATAAGAAGTTAGAAAGTATAAGGTTCCTTTATGAAAAGTTAGAAAGTAAGAGAGTCATTTTTGTCAAGCTAGAAAGCTGGTTTTTATCAAGTTAGAAATTTAAGGGATGACTTTTGTCAATTTAGAAATGTTTGGGTGAATTTTGTCAAATCAGAAAGGTGGTCACCGACCTTTTAATTTAAGGTTATATAAACAGAAATGTAATTAAAAATTTAATGGTAGAAAAAAAATCAAGAGTTTACTATTATGCACTTTTTTTTCTAAATATTTTATCATAAAAAACTTGCGAAGTTAAATCAAAAAAGAAGGTAGACGGGCAACAAGTTGCGCCGCCATCCTTTTTTGAATTGCAAACCCTAACTTTTCAAAGACAAACCTCTAATCCCCTTGGGTTGAACAATTGTGGTGAGTTGCTCTATTTTTTATATATAATGATTAAAAAAAGGAATCGATGTAGATTAATTCTCCAAGTTATCAAATTCCCTCTAGTTTTCTTAGAATATATCTACTATAATAAAAGAAACCAGCTTTTGAACACGTGTCATTTATTGAAAGTATCCTCAAATCTATACTTATATTATATTAACTAAATAAATAATAAATTAATATTAAATCTTATCATACTTTAATAAAATATATAAATAATAAATTAATATTAAATATTATCCTAATTTATTAAAAATATAACTTTTTTATTATTTGATATACAAAATTATATTTATTCAACTCGTGTAAAACGCGAAGTTTTTAAGTGTATAATTTTTTTATTATTTACTATACAAAGTTACATTTACACGAAGTTTTTAAAGATATAACTTTTTTTTATCACTTACTATGTAAAATTATATTTATTCAACATGTGTAATACACGGGGTTTTTTAAGCATATAATTTTTTTTATTATTTGGTAGATTTTTCAACCCGACTATACACTGGTTTTTTAAAGATACGACGTTTTTAGTATTTAATATACAAAATTACATTTACTTAATCTGTGTAATACATATGGTTTTTAAAGATATAACTCTTTTTTAGATCTATTCAACACGTGTAATATACGGAGTTTTTAAGGATGTAATTTTTTATTATTCGGTAGATTTATTCAACTTGATTATACCTGGTTTTTTAAAGATACGACATTTTTAGTATTTAGTATACAAAATTACATTTATTTAATCTGTGTAATACACATGGTTTTTAAAGATATAACTTTTTTTATTATTTGATATATAAAATTATATTTATTTAACCCATACAATATACATGGTTCATAAAGATATAACTTTTTATTATTTAATATATAAAATTACATTTATTCAGCCTGTGTAATACACGAGGTTCTAACCTAGTCTAACTACTATAATAAAAGAAACCACTTTAGGGACACTTGTCATTATATTAGGCCATCTATTATAGATAATTATTATTTTAATTTAATCTCTTCTAATTAATTATAGATAATCCTCCTACAAAATATTATTTAATTTAATATTTTATATTATAGATAACTCTCCTACTAAATATTATTAGTTTAATATCTTATAAATAATTATTATTTGGTTTAATCTCCTTCTCATTTATAATATTATTTATTTGAATTAATTATATTTGAAGTTTTGTTTAGTTTGGTATAAAATAAATTTTACGAAATTTAAAATAAAATTAACTAATATTATTTATCACTTATACATTTACGGAGTTTTAAATAAAATGTTAAATTTATTGAGACTTCGTTAACAAATTTTGCAACAACAGAATAATCTATTTTTATTACAAAACCAAACATTGTATTAGTATATTAAATATTTCTATTTTCACTGTATAAAATTACATTTACTCGACCCATGTAACACATGAGGTTTTTTAAGAAATAACTTTTTGTTATTTGATATATAAAATTAGATTTACTCAATTCGTACAATACACGGGGTTTTTTAAGGATATATATTTTTTATTATTTAGTACAGAAAATTACATTTATTCAAACCGTGTAATGCGCAGATTTTTAAAGATGTAATTTTTTTTTATTGTTTGGTATATAAAATTACATTTATTCAACACGTGTAATAAATGAAGTTTTTTAAAGATGTATTATTTTATTATTTGATAAACAATATTACATTTATTTAACCCGTGTAATACACGTGGTTTTAAAGATATAACTTTTTTATTTTGTATATAAAATTACATTTATTCAACTTGTACAATATGGTTCTTATAGATATAATTTTTTATTATTTAATATATAAAATTATATTTACTCAACCCGTATAATAAATGAGGTTTTAAGGATATATTGTTTTATTATTTAATATATAAAATTTATTTATTTAACCCCGTGTAATACACGGGGTTCTAACCTAGTTCCTATTATATATCAATTTTTCATAACATTTTTTTCTTGTGTTAATAGTTAATTGGTAGTCCTTTATTATTTTATTCTCTTAATATATTTCATATTTTTATGCATTATTCAATATTAATCATGTGGTTTTTTTATTTAACAAACTAACAAACCTATAGTATATATTATCGTTTACAAAAAAAAAAAAACAAAAACAAAAACAAAAAAAAAATCAATAGTTACGAAACTTCTCGTAAATTAAGAATTATATTAATCACAATATTATGCTGCTTATAGTGACGAATATCATAATTTTCTAACATGTTAGATTGTTAAAATGTTTTACACAATTATAACTTCTTAAAATAGTCATAAAGAGTGCTAACTTTCTAATTCTCTACCTTTTTTTTTTGATAAAAATGACAAAATTATATTTCAGATAATGAAAGAAACATTATGATATCATATTATATATTTGTCGAAAATATGAACATAAGAACAAAAGTTTTCTATGTGTTAAATTCAGTTGCATCTGCTTATATAAATTTAAAATTAAAAAATGAAATTTTAAAAAATTTGTTTTACTTTATCATTACCAGAAAAATAAAAGAATTGGTTGTTTCTAACCAAAATATATTTAATAAACTTGTTTGTTTTAAGAAAAAAATGGAGAATCACAAAAGGAATTGTATGAAAAGGTTATTTTTATAAGACAAAATTAGTTTTTATTAGTTTTTAATAAAAGGTGCAAAGAAAAGTAAATAACCCAAAAGAATTTGGGTCTGGGCCGAAAATGAGCGACCTGGGCTAGATGAGTCAGTTTGAAGATGTTGGATGGGTCGGATCGGGAATTGTGACGTGAGTAAAGTTAAATATTTGTTACTATTAATTGATAGTTTTTTAAGTTTGTACTATTAATTTATAGTTTTTTTAAGTTTGTCTAATAATAAAGGCATATTCATACGTTATTAGTAAATCTTCATTTTCCCTAACTTAATTCCCTTCAAAATAACATGCTTGTGTCGACCTCTAGTGCTAAAACCTACATCGTGTATGGTTAATAAACGTGTTTTGATCAAGCTAATACTTACGTTGCATCTTCTTCAATGGAGTATGAGCTTCATATACTACGCTTGACAGGATCGCAAGACTGAACGAGATTGTTACTTATTATGCCAATCTAATAAAATGTATATGATATGAAATAAAATAAATAAATAAATACAAAACAAATATTATTGTTTCTTTAATTATTATAAAAGAAAATTTATATATATACATGTTATTTATCTCTATAAATATATAAAAATAAAAAAGTAGTTAAATAACAAAAAAATAATAAATGAGTTGGACCTCGAGTATGTAAAATTGCTTGCAAGCGTAGCTTAAGTTCTAGAGACAGAACTTGAAGTAAGTCAAGGTATCTAAACTTAAATAAACATCCCTATGTAACTTTATATATGATAGCCGGGATCTCAATCCAAATGTGCTAGCCGTTGGGGAGACGCAAAGACTATCAAGACGGAATATACAGGTCAATCATCGGTCAGTTATAAATAAATGGATTCAAGCTCCGTTCAAAACCCGCAAATGTGAATAACCCACGTGATCCCATGCCACATTTATAGCACTTAAGTATTTTATTCGACTTTTTCTTTGGTAGTTATTTCCACTCCCTAGAGAAGTGACATCTAGGTTGTCAAGTTTTCCATGTATCGTGTGAATTCAATCAAAATGATCAGACTGAAATTATCCAACGTTGTTTGTTTGTTCTTCTTTAAGGATAATTGATTTTCCATTGCTAATTTAACTGTGGCGAATTGAGTGGTGTATGGGGGACCTGATTCTCGATTTGTGTGGTAATTGTTGTATCTCTATTAGGAATTGGATCGCCCAGCAAATAGTCCGAGTGGTGAATTTCTGCATCTCGAATATATCCGTTGAATATCGTCGCATTCAAGATTTGTTTTCCGTTGTGAAGACTCTTTATACCATTTTTGTGTTAGAGCTTTTGGCTACCCTCCTGTTTTACTTTGACCCACAAAACAACAACACCCACCGCCCGTTACTTATGGATACTAGGAGCAGTGCAAACTTGAAAAAGATAAGTGAAACTCTCGAAGCCAACAGGAAAGACATGGCTCAGCAGATTAAAACTATGTAGGAGCAGATTTGGGAATTAACTATCTTAGACCGACGACATCATAACACTTAAAACAAAGACGAAAGGGATACCGAAGGTAGATCTGGTTTAGGGTATTCGAGTGACATCAAAGTAGAGATTCTAGAGTATGATGGTAGACTCGATCGTGCTAAGTTTATCGAATGGATACATACGGGGGAGTGGGTTTCGATTACAAGCAAACTACCGAGGAGAACAAGGCGGTTGCATTAAAGTTGAGAAAGTATGCCTCAACATGGTGGGCTAATGTGAGCATGAAACAAGAACGAGAAGGCAAAGATAAAGTTAAGGATCGAGCTTAGATGAAGAAATTGATGAAGCAAAAGTTCCTCCTATCCAACTATATGCAAATACACTTTTCTCGGTTGCACAATCTTAGGCAGGTAAGTAAAATTGCAGAAGAGTATTCATAGGATTTTGAATACCTCATCATGAAATGTGATATACCCGAAGACGAACCTTAAACGTTGGTTCGTTATCTGTGCGGATTAGAACATCGTGTTAATAACATTTTTGAGCTTTGTACCTATGCCATCCTAGAGGAACTAATGCAGCTCACTCATAAATCCTATAACCACAAAAAACAAAAGGGAAAATTACATATCACTTGAGTGGCCTTCAAACCAAAGGTTCCTTACAAACTAGGTGTTCCCATTAAACCCGTTACGATGTTGTCAAGGCTCCCTAGACGTTGTTTCTGTTGCCAAGGGTTGGGACACATAGCCTCGGAGTGTCCAAAGAAGAGGATTGTCGCCCTTATAGAGCTTGAGGAATCCGATAATTTCATTTATGTGCTGGAACAACCTACAAAGCAGTCTAATGAACTACTTGACAAAGTGGAGATCATTGGAACAAGCGAAGGAGAATGTCTAGTTGTCTGACAGGCGCTAAATGGCAACTGCGACCGTTACGGCAATCTCCAAAAAGGAGGCCATTTTCACATTGGTTACACCATCGAGACCAAAGTCTGCTCATTGATAATTGATGACGAGAGTTGTACTAATGTTGCCTCACAAACACTGGTTTCTAAGCTCAACTTGATTATCGAACCTTACCACATATGTAATTAATTGGCTAAATTATGGTAAAGGATTATAAGTTTCTTGTCGTATTTTGTTATCTTTTAGTATGGAAAGAACTTATGAAGATCAAATATGGTGCGATATGATACCCATGGATGTGTGCCACATTTTGTTGGGAAGACCATTATTATTTGACCAACGAGTTATACATGGCAGGTATAAAAATACTTAGTATTTTGCACATGATGATAAGCAGATCATAATAACACCGAATTCGAACATTCCCAAACAACCCTTACCTTTAACTACGCTTCTAAAAGCCGACCAACAAGAGTATAAATATTGCTAAGAGTTTATTTTACTGGGATTATAGGATAGAGACAACCTTCCACCCATTGTACCTCACCCTTTTATCCAACCCCTTCTGCAAACTTACAAGTTACAACCACATTTTTCTTAATGACATGGCCCCTGGTCTACCTCCCATATGATCTAATTTAACATAAAATTGACCTTATTCCCGATCATACACTACCTTATAAGCCAACCTATATAACCAACCCACAAGAAACAACTGAGATACAAAAGCAAAGTGACATGTTACTCAGTAAAGGTCTTATTTAGGAGTCACTTAGCCCGTGTGCCGTTCTTACTCTTTTAGTTCCTAATAAGAACGAAGACTGGGTATTAACAGTAGAGCTATCAATAAGATCACAGTCAAGTATAGGTTTCCTATCCCTTATTTAAATGATCTATTGGTTGACTTACATGGCTCTATGGTTTTCTCAAAGGTTAATCTTCATAGTGGACATCATCATATCAGAATATGCGTATACAATGAGTGGAAGACTGCTTCAAGATGAAATGAATGACTCGTTATGCCTTTTGGTTTGTCGAACGCACCGAGCACCTTTATGCATTTGATGATCACATTCTAAAACCATTATTGGGCAAGTTTATTATGGTATATTTTGATGATGTTCCTGTGTACATCCGCTCCAAATGCGAACACCTGTCACACGCCTAACAATTATTTGATGTTCTTGATCGGGATAACTCTATGGTAATTTGAAAAAGTATGAGTTTTTCACATTACAGGTAGCCTTCCTTGGCTATTTGGTGTCTGTCGATGGTATTCAAGTCGATGAATGCAAAGTGCAAGTCGTACGGGGCTGGCCTACTTCTCGCTCCATTCTACATGAGATTTGTTAAGAACTTTAGTATCAATATGGATCCGATGACAAAATTGACCAAATTTAAAAAGTTTGACTGAATCACACAATCCTAATTTATCATCGATGAGCTACCCGTGTTGGCTCTTCCCTATTTTGACAATGTATTTGAGGTCGAACGCGTCGCCCTCGGGGTAGGAATTAATGTCGTCCTTTCACAGTATGGTAGCCCCATGTCATACTTTAGCGAGAAACTAAACGAAGCCAAATGCCAGTACTTAACTTACGATAAGGAATTCTATGCCATCATCCGAACTTTCGACCATTCGCAACACTATCTCGTTTCAAATGACTTTATTTTACATTCCGACCACAAAGCACTCAAGTAGATTCAAGGTTAACATAAAATCCAACTTCGACACGCGAAGTGGGTCGAGTTTTTGCAAGTTTTCAATTTCATCATTAAACACAACGTGGGTAAGTTAAATAAAGGTGTCCATGAATTGTCTAGAAAGTTTGCCCTTTTAATACCTTACATCCAAGGATCAATGGATTTGATTTAACTAAATACGAGTAAGTGATTGTCACTTGGTCAAAGGGTTTTTTTTTATCAAAGGACACCATTTTTGCATTCTTAAGCATAATATAGGGGATACTTTAGTAAAGGAAGCACATGAAGGTAGGTTAGCTGGACACTACGGTGTTGGTAAAACAACTCTTATGTTGCAACTACCTTTTGTTTGGCCAAGGCTTGCATGAGACGTAGGCTATTTAATCAAGTGATGTTTTACTTGTCATTGAGCCAAAGCCACCAATTTCCACATGGGTTATATCTACCTCTTTCGGTCCCTAAGGTTAAGTAGGAAGACGTGAGTTTAGACATCATCACTAGTCTTCCCCAAACCCAATAAAAAGGATTTGGTTCATGTTGTCGTTGACCGATGCTCCAAAATGGCTCACTTCGTGCCTTGCCACACCACTTTTGATGCACTTTTAATGGCTAATTTGTATTTTAGGAAAATTGTTCATTTATATGGGGTTCCAATATCCATGTTTAGTGATCAGGATGTCAAGTTCCTAAGTCATTTCTGGATAACTCTTTGGAAGAAGTTGGGTACTAAACTGAAGTTCAACACCTCTAGCCATCCATGTCGCAACCCCCGACCCCTACCCCGGGAGCGGGTGGTCGCGAGGACAGTATAGTGGTATCGGTGTTTATTAATTTGGCAGCGGAAATTTACATTAGGACCGTAGTTAGGAAATAGTTTATCAGAGTTAAACATCAAACTTTTATAATAATAAATACATGGGAAAAACTGTAACGACCCAAAATCTGAATGTTAATGTTTGTTGTATGTTATTATGTGACACGTCAGGAAATAAATAACTAGGCTATTTAACCTAGTTAAGGGTATGGTCAAAAGTCTTAAATGATAAAGGTAATGTCATTTATGTTTTAAAAGTAAACCAAGGGGCTAAAATGGAACAAATGAAAGTTAAGTTATAAAATATCTAACACACACAAACACACACATACGTGTGTTCGAGAGAGAGAGAGAGCAGGAGGCTCCCATGGAGCCTCAAACCCTAGTTCCATCTTTATGCTCAAATCGGAAGGCAAGATGAAGCTCAAATCGATAACCGAGCATGGATTAATGATCTCCAACACGAGGGGATCATAAGGTATGTCGAAAATCTAAGATTGGTGATCATGTGT
Organism: Helianthus annuus; assembly: GCF_002127325.2. NCBI lineage: Eukaryota > Viridiplantae > Streptophyta > Magnoliopsida > Asterales > Asteraceae > Helianthus > Helianthus annuus. Next base: position 27,611,131 of record NC_035438.2, on the reverse strand, counting down.
AAAATGGGTTATGTTCTAATCCGTGAGTTCAAGTGAAATTGAGCATTGGTATGTGTTATAATCATCATATAGAACATGGATTATGCATGGTTTAGGTTAATTTGATGTTTAAGGGTGAAACCCGTTTGTTATGGTGAAGATGATGACATGGATAAATCATCTATGTCTAAATTCTTGCTTAAAATTGATGTATTTTGATTTGTAAGATGGATTCTTATGAGGGGAATTGAAAGAAATGTGATACTAGTATGTTTGATGTTTATGCATGTATGATTCATGTTGATTAGAAGGAAGAAATTGATGAATTATGTATGAGATTAGAAGGATATGCATGAACTAGTTGTACACTATGCTTACAAGGTAGTACACATATCAAAAGCATGATGAAATTATGAAGAAATTAAGATTAGATCACTTGTAAGTGATTAATAAGTATTTACGAAGTGGGTTTTAGATGATGTAATGTAAATTGATGATTTACTTATGTTAACAATGTTTGGAATCATACATGTGTGTGAGTGTTTAAAGAAATTGGATAAGAAACGGTGAATTGTTGTTAGATGAAGTGGACAAAATGTGATGATAATATGTATGATGTTTAATTTTAAATACAACATGTTGATTAGTAGAAGGATTTGATGAACTATGTATGAATTTAGAAGGTTGTGCATGAATTAGTTGTACGTTATGCTTAAAAGATGGTACGCACCCCAATCGTATGATAAAATGTATGTATTGTCGTCCGTATAGTCGATTATGATGTTGCGGGTATATAATGATAAGTCGAAAGTTAAACTAAATGAACCGTTGACTTCTAAAAGTCAACCGTGTATAAGAAGGATGGTTAGGCGGGTTGTCCTAATTGTAAGATTAAGGTAAGTTATATGGAGCGCGTTTGACGAATGTGTGTTTAATGCGATGACATGATGGTTTACATGAGTTTGAAATGATATGAATTTGGTCACATGTATTATGCTTGCTAGAAGTAACTAATGAAAGTCAAATAGGAATTATGCGATCGATATGATCGTTAACATGTACAATTATGTATGCTAATAAGAATGTGATTTCGATGACATGGAAGTATAGGAATCATGTCGAGACGGAATCAAGCACGGAAGGCTAACGGGTCAAAAGTGGCGAGGAAACGAGTATGAACATGGACGCACGAGGTAAGTGATTTCTTTGTAATCACTTCTTAGTTGTTTATGGAAAGTTATGTGCGATTTAATTAAGTATGATGATCGAGGTCAAGTAGGAAAGAATTGTATGAGACCGATGAAGTATTAAACGGATCTCCGAGCGAGGTATATGTGATTAAGAACTGTAGCTAAGTAGTAGGATTGGTTACTTATGCAAGGGAGTCCTTTGTTGTTAAGGATAGAGCAAAGTTGACAAAAACGCCCTTGATGGGTAAAACGAGCAAATGGTCTTAAAAGTTGATTACAAACAAGCTATTTGATTAAATGAATGTTTTGAAAAAGCAAGAAAGCGAGAAGTATGGTTGTCGTAAGCTAAAGACCTTAAAATGCGCAAATACCCTTAACGGGTCAAAATAAGCTCTTGAGCGAAAATGGGTCAAGAGGATGCAAGGCATCCGATAACTTAATCTTGTATGATATACAATGTGGACATTATTAGGTTCATAAGAAGTCTTGGTCAAACAAACTAGTTTTGTGGATGAAGGCATGAACGGGTCGAATAAATCATAAATTAATAATAAGGCGATAACGTGTAAGATAAGAATTTTCTTAATCCGGATATGGGATTTTAAGTTTATATGATAGAATGTGAATTTACAAGCATGTAGGAAGAAACGGGAGGTCAAACGGGTAAACGGTTCAAAAGTTACGTGCGTTTTAGTGCGTACGGACGACGAAACGAACCTGCAGAAAACTGCAAAAAAAAAAACTAGAGGGCGTCGCCGACGGGTAGGGAACCTAAAGGTGGGATCCTAAAGAATATGTAGTAATATGGTACCTAAAGGTGGGATCCTAAAGAATATGTAGTAATATGGTACCTAAAGGTGGGATCCTAAAGAATATGTAGTAATATGGTACCTAAAGGTGGGATCCTAAAGAATATGTAGTAATATGGTACCTAAAGGTGGGATCCTAAAGAATATGTAGTAATATGGTACCTAAAGGTGGGATCCTAAAGAATATGTAGTAATATGGTACCTAAAGGTGGGATCCTAAAGAATATGTAGTAATATGGTACCTAAAGGTGGGATCCTAAAGAATATGTAGTAATATGGTACCTAAAGGTGGGATCCTAAAGAATATGTAGTAATAAGGTACCTAAATGTGGGATCCTAAAGGATATGTAGTAATATGGTACCTAAAGGTGGGATCCTAAAGAATATGTAGTAATATGGTACCTAAATGTGGGATTCTAAGTTAAGAATTTCCTTTATGTATGTAGAAGCGTATTTATGTATATATGAAGATACGTATGATAGTATGTATATATGTGAAGGCGTAGATATGTATGTATGTATGTATGCAAATGTGTATTTGTGTATGTATGCGAGTACGTGTGATCGTAGGCATGAAGGTAGAGACGTATAAATGTAGGTACATATGTAGAAGTGTATTTATGAATATATGAAGATACGTATGGGTTTAGGCATGTATGTATTGAGATATGGATGTATGCACGAGTATATGAAGTATGATTTTGGATACGTTAAGTGTTAATGATATTAATTATGTACCTGGAAAACGAAGATTTATGCAGGTACATTATTGAAGACTCACAAGGGAATGGATACGCTAATGATATGCTTAAAGTTAGAGAGAAAGCTGAATGGAAAGTGTACATGTATTGAGTCTTGTTTATGTATTGTATACTAATGTGATGAATGTATGTGGTGAGTGCAGGTTGTACGAATCACGAGTCATGAGGATCATCAAGGGATAGAGATCGAGGATCGAGTCACTAGTGAGATTGTACGGGAACGTTGATGTATATAATGTAGTAAACATAAGCTATGTTTTTACTTAGTAAATAAGTCGATTGATGGATTTATGTGGAAGAGTTATGTTAAAGTTAATTTTTAAGTAAGTCAAGGTAATTATAAGGAAAGAAATTTTATGGTACGTGTTTCCGCTGCGACTTTAGTCAATTACAAAATTAGGGTGTTACAAAAACCCAAGTTTCTATTACAATATGTTTATAGGGATAAACCCTATTTTATTGAAATAAAACTTCTTTCTTGTTTAGGTAACTTTTATAGCCACTTTTCCCAAGCCTTCAGTGCTCTACAGCTGGCTTCTATTTGGCTTTCACATTTTGTTATCTGAAACGCGTTTTAAAAAGTTTTATCAGCAAGAATTACTGGCGAGTGAATCCCAGTTTAATCAAAACAAGTTTTATCATTTTACAGTATTGAGGGCATCCGCAATTACATTTGTTTATATCTACCCAAGTACCACCCACGATATTGTCAATCCTGACATGTGGTCATGCTATTACTCACAGTGTAGTAACAAGTAATGTATACAAAACCCCACCCCGTTCTCCTTCGCGGCCCGGGAGAGCTATAGGCTAGGCTCTAGCTTAGCTGAGTCGTAGGCTAGACTTGACACGAGACAGAGACATGTGGCAGCCCAGGGTTCGGCCTTGTGTCACTCCATCGCGCCCCGCGACAGACATGAGGGTCCGGGTCGCGGCCCGCCAGGCCCTCATATTCTTGTTTTTATTTGATTTTTATAATTATAAAGGTATTTTAGGCTCATTTTTCGTATACGGGGTGTATTTTATGACGTATAGGAATACTTTAAGGGTTTTGGGAATTTATCCAGATATGGTTTACATATTCTGTTCATCATGTCCATAAATGCAGCTGGGGCATTAGTTAAACTAAATGACATGACTGTAAATTCATAATGACCATACCTTGTTCTGAAAGCAGTTTTAGGAATGTCCTCTTCCTGTACTTTCAATTGATGATATCCTGAGCGTAAATCGATCTTAGAAAAGAATCGAGCTTCTTGCAGTTGATCAAACAGATCATCGATTCTCGGTAGTGGGTAATCAATGCACATACGCATAGATCTGTCCTTCTTCTTGACAAACAATATTGGTGCTCCCCATGGTGATGAACTAGGTTGTATGAACCCTTTCTCTAGTAGTTCGTCCAGTTGTTTCTTCAGTTCCTGCATCTCGGCTGGTGCTAAACGGTAAGGTGCCTTGGCAATTGGTGTTGTTCCTGGTAATAGGTGAATTCTGAATTCAACCTCCCTATCTAGTGGCAGTCTAGGTAATTCTTCTGGAAAAACATCAGAGAATTGAGATACTATGGGAATATCTTTCAATTCTTTTCCTTTAGTGTTAAGGATTATGGAAATCATATACACTAGTGATCCTTTCCTGGCATAGCTTGCCGTTTTCATCACAGAGATGAATTTTGTGGACCTAGATGGCTTTTCTCCTTTAGTCGTGATCTTATCACCCTTTGGTGAAATTACTTGTATTGACTTTTGATCACATAGAATACTGGCATGGTTGTCTACTAACCAATCCATTCCTAATACGATATCAAATCCAACCAGATTCATCGGATAAAGGTTAGCGATAAAATTATGGTTTAAAATTTCTACTTTTGCTCCCTGCAAGATTTCAGTGATCTTAATGGATTCCCCATTTGCCGATTCTACCAGACATTCTTGTTGAAGTTTAGTTAATGGTTGATTGAGAAGTTTGTAGAACGAAGTATTAATAAAACTTTGGTTTACACCAGAGTCAAAAAATACTTTAGCAAAAACATCATTAACTAAAAACGTACCGGGAATCACGTCCGGAATCATCTTGGCTTCTTCAGCAGTTAGAACAAATGCTCTGGCGTTCTTGGTAGTTTTGTTGTTTGTGGCTGGAGCTAGTTTCGGACAATTCGGTTTGATATGCCCCGTCTCTCCACAGTTGAAGCATAGCTTATTGTTGGGTTTCTTCCTGCAGTCTTCTTCCTTGTGTCCAGATATTTTGCAGAAGTTGCAGTATATGCAACACCTTCCTGAATGCTTCTTCTTGCAGTACTTACAGTAAGGTGAAGACGTAGAACCTGTACCTTTCCCACGGTTGGAATTACCGTAGCGAAATTCCTGGGTAAGTTTTTGGGCTAGGTTCTTCCTTTGGTTTTCTTCTTGCGTACGTACCAATTCATCAGTCAAGGTATTGGCTAGTTCTATAGCTTCTTCTATGGTTTGTGGTCTAGCTGCCATGACTACATGTCTTATTTCACTAATTAATCCCCAAATGTAACGGGAGATTAATACTGGTTCTGGTGAAGCTAGGGTTGGCACTATTCTAGCATATTCGAAGAATACGGTAGTGTAACCCTTGTAGTCTATTCCAGTCATTCTAAGGTTTAAGAACTTATTAGCGATTTGTTCTTTTTCATTGGGATGACAAAATTTTCTTTCAACCATGTTCTTAAAGTTAGTCCATTCCATATTATAGACTCTGTCACTTCCCCTAGACTGGAGAATAGTATTCCACCATTCTAAGGCTGCATTCTTAAATAGATTAGAAGCAAACATAATTTTATCTTCATCTGCACATTTGCTTATTTTTAAGACTGCTTCTGTCTTTTCTATCCAACATGGAGCTGCAATGGCTCCTTCATTGCCAGAGAATTCTATTGGTTTGCAAGACCAGAATTCTTTGTAAGAACAACCATATGACATGGTTCTTCTTCTTTTTGGAATGGGTAATTGAAGTAGCGGTCCATTATTCACGCTGTGACTGGGTTCAGTAGGTGGTCGTTTACTTCCACTATTAGTTTTATTATTTTCTGTTTCTTTAACAGTCTTGATAATATATAGCATATCGTCTATGATTCCTTGTGCTACTATATGTTGGATGGCACTGTTATCTATTTGGTTTCCATTATTCTCATTATTCTGGTTTTCCTGATTTACTTCATTGTCCATCTGGATTATAAACATTTATCAGGTATTAATATATAATAACCCTAAATTAAAAACCGACACCCTCGGAATATTTTCCGACACCCTAAAAATATTTAAAATATCTCAATATGTTCTAAAATACACCCCATACATGAAAACGGACCCCGAATACCTTTAATATTATTAAAATTAATTAAAAATCAAATTTTTGGGGCTCTCGCGGGGCGCGTAAGCCACCCCTTGAGCCTACGCGGGCAGCGAGCGATCGGAAACGAGGCAGCACCCGGTGTTGACACGTGTCAGACGCGTGTTGAACCTACATGTGTGACCTGAATCAGCTACGCCTAGACCCCCCTATTACGCGGGCCGTGTAAGCCTTAGGCTTATCTTACGCGGGCCGCGAGAGAAGCTGAAGAGTCACCTATAAATAGATGGCATCGGCCTTCAGTCCAGAATCGCACCAATTTTCTTTCTCTCTCGAAATTCTGAAGATTTAACATAATTCTCGGGTATAATACCCCCTAAATAACAAGGTTCTGCTCTGTTGTAAGTATCATAACCCCTGAATACGTTAGATACTCTGCCCGATTGATCTAGGGTTCCGTAACGGCTGTCGTGGTTCTGCCCGACGTAGTCGTTGGAATGTCGTCTCGGGGAGGGTATTATTAATGTTTAAATGGGTTATTATACTAACACGTGTGCATTTGTGTAATTTATAGATTGTCACCAGGAAACCCTAAAGGATAATCTAAGACAGCAATGTGAGTAATCTCCTTTTTGCAAATTGTTTTTACAAAACCTCATTTAATTAATTATATATTAAACAGTTATTGAGTATCTATAAGGATACAATTATCGTTGGTATGTTGGGGTTTTGTATACAAAATTTGTTACTACCTTGCGAGGAGTAACATGACCACAAGTCGGGTTGACAGTACTTTGGGTGGTAATTGATATGACATGGAAACAAATGTAATTGCGAGACCGCCCTCAATACTGTACAATGGTTTTTATTAAAACTTGATTAAACTGGGATTCACTCACCAGTATTTTCCACTGACAAAATATTTTTAAACGCGTTTCAGGTAACAAAATGTGAAAGCCAATTAGAAGCCAGCTGGACAGCACTGAAGGCTTGGAAAAGTGGCAATAAAGTTACCTAAAAATAAATAGATATTTTTATTAATAAAATAGGGTGTATCCCTATGACAACGTGTGTACTTAAAACTTGGGTTTTATCCCATGTGTTTAACATTATGAAAGCGTGGTATTTTTCTCTGATAAAATATTTCCTAACTACGATCCTGATGTAAATTCCGCTGCCAAATTAGATAAAAACAAGATACCACCGAAACTGGCCGCGGCCGCCCGTTCCCGTATTTGTATGGGGGACGGGGGTTGTGTGTAACACCCCGAAAATATAAAACTTATTGTTAAAAATTATAAATTATTAATAAACGGGAGTTTACTAACTAGAAACTTTTAACCTAGTTAGTTGATAGACTAGAAATAACCCATGAAAGGTTAAAACCTACTAAATAATGTGTAGAGCAAAGTTGAGGGGCTGGAATTGTCAAAAATTAAAACTAAATAACAATTAGTAACCAAACACTCCAAATTTTGGAGTGTTGGTCGATCAAGAAAGCAGAAGGGGGCGACACCCCCATTCCAAAACCCTAAACTCACTAAAACATCAAATTGAAGGCTCAAATCTGATCAAAAACAAAGTCTAAACATAGATTAGTGATCCTCATCACGAGAGGATTCCAAGGTATGTAAAAACTTGTGTTAATTCTTTGCTTGAAATTCTCATGATATTGTGAAATCTGGAAATTTGATGTTGCATGAGTGTTATTTGGTTAGTTTAGAATCTATTTGGTGTTTAGAGGTTAGACTCAACCAATTACATGTGAAATCATGACCCAATTTGGAAAACTCCATGAACACCTTGAAGGTGGGTTGTGGGTTTTACAAGATGATGATGAATTTTAGGGTTCTTAGTGGTTATACTAGTAAAATTCGACTTTAGAAGATAGTTCCAGAAAAGATGTGATGTTACATGATATATGATGGCTTAATTGAAGTTAAGTCAACCACTAAGCAATCCACAAACATGAAGATGAATAATATAGAAATTATGCCCTTTAGATGTTTGTGGAAATGCCTCAAAGAAGGTTGACAAATAGAAATTTGAAGCTTAAACGCTTAATTAAGATGTTTCGGTATATTATGCGAAATGATGTCTAAGAGGGTTCTAAACATGTCTTGTAAATGAACTCTATAGGACAAGATACCGGGACATCGAGCGGACAAGCCGGTGGTGATTCTCGATTGAAGGGTGTGCGCCAAGGTATGTAACATGTCTCGTTACATTATGTAAATTTTTAGATCGTTGGAGTTGTTTATCAAAGTTTCTAGTTAAATTGGATTGGAGCGAAGACGTTGTCGTATTTGAATACTAGTATGAATAACGAATTTAGCTCGTTGGTAGTTGCCATGAAGGAAGGAAATTCCATAGGCAAGCCAAACGGGTCAAATAATCAAGTAAACATGATCTATATTCCGAACATGATGAATTGATGTATGTAGTGGCTATAGTATGATGTACTAGAAATATTAGACCTTTACTACATTAATAATGCAGAATGTTGAAACCCGAAAGTTGGAATTTTGGTTGAAATGCTCAAACCAAACAAAAGCATGAATTCCCAGGTGCTACCGTAAATTACGCTGTCACCGTAATTTACGGTAGAGGGTTTTGATTTACGGTGGTTCTCTCCTGTGTTACGGTGTAACCAGGAATTTCCAGCACTCACCGTAATTTACGGTGGTACCGTAAATTACGGTGGAGCCTGGAACACTTTTATATTCTTATTCTTTTTAATGGGGTGTTAAGTCTTAAAACCTTATCATTCTTAAACATCAAGAACTAACGATCTAATTGTTGATTCTTAGGTAATTAGAAGTCATGGATGGCGATCAAGCGACAAGATGAATGAACCGAACACTCCACTTCGAAGCTTCCGCTATGTTGAACTTGTTAAACAGTGTTTCTTTCGTTGTAATCAAAGTCTTAAACAACAATATTACGTTCTACTTTTGTTTTTAGTAGGCTAACTAGTAAAAGTTTTGAAACTTATGTAATTTCTAACGGCTTTTGGTATAAAATAGTTATTAAATTCTAGTATAAATATAAGGGTGTAACATTGTGACATAATATCACATAATAAGATTTAATGTAAACAATCACACAAGCAATTTGATCAAAATCGTCAAGCATTGCGACTTTTACTCTTTTTCATGTATATATCTATTACAATCTACAATGGGAATTTAAACACACTCCTAGTTATGCATCAATAGGTATTAGGTTATCTATTTTAGTTTATTTGGATATAGTATAATTATTTTTTTTTCAACTACACACACACACACACACACATATATATATATATATATATATATATATATTAGTAGGGGTTGTTCCAGAAATGCATTTCTCGCTCGTCGTATTTCCACACGAGCTTTTCTCCTATCTGTTTTATTCTCTCTCCTTCCTCAACAAACTCCTCACCAAATGTACGGAGTTCCTGCACATTCTCCTCACTCATGGTTGGCAGGGGTGCGGGTATTGGGTCAAGGTACTGAGGTATAGGTTCTCCGTATGGGTATGGGTTGTTTAACATCTCCTGAACATACTGATCATCATTCCAATACGGGTCTAAAGGATTTAGGTTGGTATATTGGGCTATGGGGTTTGGTATTGGTTCTCCCTGTGGATAGAGTTCCTGGTAATCCCTATAGTCATCCTCCCATGGATCATACATTAGAGGATTAGGCGTTGGGATTCTATGTGACAGCTGTCACTTTTCCGTACATTTCGTACAATAATTAGACAATAATTTGTGCTTTAATGACTGTGCATGATCTAGTTTATAAGACGAATGAATTTCTGATTACTGTTATATACATACAATGGCATTTCATGTTGCAAGACTTTCATCATTACTACATGCAACACGATATAGTTCTATTAGTGCACAGAATAGAATTGGCACCATTATCAGACAAACTAAAAGCACTGACGGGAGTTCAGTACTTAGACAGACATGATGTTAAGACACAGAATGAGCCCCAGAACCAAGTGTACACTAGGATAGTGTGTACGAAAGTAGGGATTACAAAACTGCCTTCCTAGTGATGACATAGGTGCCGGAAAGTGCAAGAAACACACTAAAACTGCAAAATTCTGCAGGAAATAAATAAATTCAGCAATTTTCAACAATTTAACATCTCATTATAATGCAGAAAAGTGGTTTAATGGTCCAGAATACTTTCCTAAGTGTCGGGAACCGAAACTGTCATAAAAGACTACATAAAGCACACTAAACTGCGCAATTTAGCACTTTAACGAACAGTAACGAAACAAACAACCGGACACTACCCGAAACATCAAATTTTTACTAGAAGCACTGTTTTTATGTTACGAAGCTAGTTATGGTCACCAAACATCATATTACATCTCATGAACACAAAACCCCTAAATACCTAACTTTAATACTTGGAATCCAACTAGATTTAATCAACTAATGTTTGGAATATTACACTTTACCCCCCCCCCCCCATAGTTAGGCCGATTACAAGGAGGGTCCCACTTGAGATTTTCTTACATTATTTTATTTGATCTTGTTGGAGAATATACCAACAAATATACCTTGGAAGATTATGAAGATTCTATAAAATCTTAGAAGATTAGCACATGTCTTCATCATCCTCATTCACCACATTTCATCTCCTCTCCCTTTCTCTAAGCTCACGGCCACAACCATCCATCTATACACCTCCATTTTCGATTCATTTCAACACATTTCAAGCGCATACCAAGGTGTTAGAAGTCACATAAAGGAGCTAGGAGCTTACGGAAGTTCAAGGACCTCTCTTATTTGCTTTTATCCACTTGTTTTCTTCATTTGATCATCCCTAGCCTTGAGCTAGTGGTAAGAACCTTGATCTTTCTATTTTACATCTATTTCAAGTGGTTAAAAGATGTACATAATGATAATCTTGAAGAACATGAAGAATCACAAGAATAATATATGAACATAAGCTTGAGTAGATAAGAAATCTTAATGTTTATGTGTTGTAATACTTGTTGATTGTTGTTTGTTCATATATATGATATAGATCAGCATATGATCTTGCTAGATCATGATTAAGATCATAATCTAGCAAGATGAGAAAGTAGAAATATTGTAGGATGATGGATCATCCACACAAAGATCATGAACTTGAAAAGATACATTGATTTCTTGAAAAATAATGATCAAAGTGAGTAGTAACACTTGTAGATCTAAATATTTATGGACGATTTCTAAAGAAACCAAGTTAAGAATATAAGTTTTACTAAACCTTGGTTTTTACATAAACAAACTTTATTTTGGTGGTTAAGCAAGTGTAGAAACACTTGTGAAACAAGAAGAAATCATAAGGAAACATTTTTAGAAATGATGATCATAAGTTGTAAAGATCAATCTTCTTCAAGAATGAAGTTTTTAAAGAACTAATCACACTTTAAAGGATAACAAGGCTTACTAATAACACTAGTAAGTTACTACAAATTTTTACAAATATTCAAGTTCATCAAATAGTTAGATTATGCTTGATTTGGCAAGATTGGTAAGTGTAAGTTGTTTATTGTTGAATGATGATTGATTGTGATGATTTTTACAAAAGAAAATGATATGCTTGAAAGCATGGGAACCTCCATTTTTAGGGGAAACTATGACAAAATTTTCTAAAAATCTAAACACTTAGAGAAATATTTGTTAACATACACTTACAAGTGTATTTTAAACCACAAATTGTTATAAAAACTTTGCCATAATTTTTATTACAAAAACTATAATTATTGGAGTTTGGTTTTTATAAATAAAAGTGACTAAATATGTATTTAGGAAATATATATTTAGATGACACCATGTGTGTGATTATTTGTATATTTTGTGTATTAGTCATATTATGAAATAATATAACACCTCAAAACACCAAGAATTACAATCCAAAATATTATCAAAATTCCAAGAAATAAACATACAAGTTATACACAAAATATTGGTGAAACCGAACTATAGACTCCGGAATGATATTCATGTGTATATTTTGGTAAATAATATTTTGGACACCCAAGGGAAAAAAATGATTTTTACAATTATTACAAAGCTACATCATATTTTTGACAAGAGGAAAATATATTATTTTGGGTGAATAAAAATATATTTTTTTTTTCATGGAATTACTAGAAGATGTAATATTTTTGGAGAAATATATATTTCTCAAACACACTTGAAATACAATATTTATGGAGTGAAAGATATATTTTCTCAAATGAATATGAAATATATCGTTTTTGGAGAAAAATGAGTCTATATATATTTCCCAAGTTAGACACAAAAATATATTATTTTTGGAAACTTATAAGAAAATACAAATATTTTTGCCAAAGAAAAATTATAAATAATTTTTCTAATTAATATTTATTACAATATGTATTTTGGAAATATATATTGGTGGACTTTTATTAAAAATAATATTCCGGAAAATTAATACGAAATTAAGTATAAGAATACTTAATGAATACAATAAAAATACATATTCTCTCACGTATAAATACGCACCGAAATACGACCCCAATACATGGCAAAAATATACAAGTATAAGAATGCAAATACAAATACACCAATCCTTGGGAAGGATTTACAAGCATGAATACTTGGGAAGTATCAAGTCAATATATATTGTTTTAACAATTATTCCAAAATTTGATAAATGTAATTTAAGTTAAAATATTTATTATTTTAACAAATAATTATATGACTTGGAATAATACCGAAGGCACAATAAAATGTAACTCAAAAGCACTAACTAATACAAAGTCAAGGCACGACCCGCTCGCCTAATAGACAGTAGTACATTGTAGGTTGTCGTGCACACAAATAGTGGCTTGAGTTTTGCCGGATTGAAGAACGCAAAACCGTGAGATCATGTCCCCATTTTTTCTTAACTGTTTTTGGTTTTATAACTCTCGGGGGTGGAATACATGTTACGAATGTTTAAACAGTATGAATTGACTATGAAATGAACTATTAGATCATGTGAGCATAGATTAAATTTGAAATGCCATTAATTCTTAATTAGGGACGAAGTTTAGATCTAATGGGTACGGCCGAACCCCACTCATGGTACTTGTGACCACTTGAGTGCTTCGGTGTCCCAGTCGAGGTGAATCGACATTAGTCGAGGTGAATCGACATTAGTCAAGGTGAATCGACATAGTCAAGGTGAATTGACATAGTCAAGGTGAATTGACATAATCGAAGGGGAATTCGACATAGTCGAGGGAATCGACGAGGGTATAAGTCTACTCATTTCGAGTGCTCCCTATGTCCTCACATGCTTTAATGTCCTTGTAAAACATTAATTTGATATGTTCATAAATGCTTTTCATACCTGTTTTCAAAGGAGTCTCTCAAAGGATTACAAGTTTGTTAGTACTCACACAAAACGCATGAACTCGCTCAACTTTTGTTGATGTTTTTCAAAATTACATGTATTTCAGGTAACAAGTTGGATCTTGGGCGCGGGTGTTGTTTCTAGAAGTAGATTCCAAGTTTAGATGTTATCCACTTTTGTTGATCTGTAACTTAGTCGAAGGTTGTGCTGTTGAAACTTAAACAAATGGTGTTTGTAATACTTTAAACTTAATGAATGGATGAACATCGTTTTGATCATATAGTTGTTGATTATAATTGAATGCAATGGTATTAAACAAGTCACACATCATACGCTTCCGCAAAAGTTACGGTGTGACATTCTAGGTATCTCGTTAGGGTCAAATGTTGGTATGGGAATTTGGTCTCCTTGGTTCGGTTCTATCTCCATTGGTTGGTTGGGAATAGTGGCAATGGTTGTGGTGCAATTATTTGGTCTAGGTTTGGATCTGCTGCAGTGGTGGCTAGTATATGAAAGTTTGCCAACCGTCTATTGACTATGTCTTGGGTCTGGGCGTTCATCTCCCTATTGGCTGCTGCTAACGCTCTTTGCTGTTGCAATTTTCTCATTCGCTTCCTTCTCTCATGTGTTCCCCGACTGAACCATCCTCTCTTTTTCGAAGGGAATGGTTCCTCGGATTGTGCCTTAAAAATGAAGATTCCCTCTTCAGTGTCAGCTGAAATACCCCGAAAGAGTAGGTTGTGAGGAGGTTCCTTCACTTTTGGGAGAACTAGCTAGGTGACGATAGGCGTCAGACGTACCTTGATCACTCATACTGTAAACTAACAGACTGTCAAATAATACAAAACAATAATATACATGTATACACATAATTACATAGATTATTTCCTAACATAAATGATAAAATTTTGGTGTCAGCATAACACTTCTGTGGCTGAAATCAGTGGCTGTAGCTCTGATACAACTCTCTGTCGCAACCCCCGACCCCTACCCCGGGAGCGGGCGGTCGCGAGGACAGTATAGTGGTATCAGTGTTTATTAATTTGGCAGCGGAAATTTACATCAGGATCGTAGTTAGGAAATAGTTTATCAGACTTAAACACCAAACTTTTATAATAATAAATACATGGGAAAAAACCAAGTTTCCATTACAATATGTTTATAGGGATAACCCCTATTTTATTGAAATAAAACTTCTTTCTTGTTTAGGTAACTTTTATAGCCACTTTTCCCAAGCATTCAGTGCTCTCCAGCTGGCTTCTATTTGGCTTTCACATTTTGTTACCTGAAACGCGTTTTAAAAAGTTTTATCAGCAAGAATTACTGGCGAGTGAATCCCAGTTTAATCAAAACAAGTTTTATCATTTTACAGTATTGAGGGCATCCGCAATTACATTTGTTTATATCTACCCAATTACCACCCACGGTACTGTCAATCCTGACTTGTGGTCATGGCCATGCTACTACTCACAATGTAGTAACAAGTAATGTATACAAAACCCCAACATGCCGACAATAATTGTAGAATTACAAATACTCAATCACTGTTAAAAGTAATTTAAAATATTTGAGGTTTTGTAAAAACAATTTTACAGAAAAAGGGAATTGACTCACAAAAAGGTTCATAAAAAGGGGAATAACTCACTTTGCTAATTTAGATATTACTACTGCTTTCTGGTAACTTCCTGGTTATAATCTATTAAAACAAAAAATGCACACGTATTAGTAAGATAACTCAATTTACATTAGCTATACCCCTGAGACAGAACTCCAACAACTGAGTCAGGCAGAGCCTTGACATGCGTTACGGAGCTCTAGATCAATCGGGCAGAGTAACTAATACGTAATCGGGGGTTATAATACTTACAACGAGGCAGAGCTTCGCTAATTAGTGGGTATAATACCTGAGTAAATCTATTCAGAAGTTTGAGAGAATTTAAAAGTTATGAACGATTTGAAACTGAACTCGACCATTTCATTTATAGGCTGGAAACAGGGCGGCTCGCGGCCCGCGACACCCACCCCGTTCTCCTTCGCGGCCCGCGAGAGCCTTAGGCTAGGCTCTAGCTTAGCTGAGTCGTGGGCTAGACTTGGCACGAGACAGGGACACGTGGCAGCCCAGGGTCCGGCCTTGTGTCACTCCGTCGCACCCCGCGGCAGATATGAGGGTCCGGGTCGCGGCCCGCGAGGCCCTCATATTTTTGTTTTTATTCGATTTTTATAATTATAAAGGTCTTTTAGGCTCGTTTTTCGTATACGGGGTGTATTTTAGGACGTATAGGAATACTTTAAGGGTTTTGGGAGAGTTGTTATAATCCATAGGCGGACATACAGACGAAGTGACAAATAGAACATTGGGAACTCTCCTATGGGCCCTTAACAAAACTAATCTTAAGAAATGGGAGGACTTATTGGCATAAGTGGCATTTGCCTATAACTGTGCACCAAGCAAAACGACGGGCCTTAGCCCTTTCCAGATATTATACGGCTCTAATCCTAAAGCTCCACTCGATCTAGCTCTTCTCAACACTCTTACCAACTTTAGCCAAGATGGCAGTTATTTAACAATCTGCATTAAAATCCTTCATGAGCATCTACATGATAAGATCATTAAAATGAATTTAAAATGAATAAGCAAACCAAGAAACGAGTTGCTAAAGGTCATAGGTTGTTGTTATTTTAACCAAGTGATTTGGTGTGGGTTCATAACAAGGAATGGTTTTAGTCTAAGTGTCATTCCAAGCTAAGCCCCCGATCTCATGGCCCTTTCGAGATTATTTCCAATGTGAATGATAATGCTTACTGAGTTGACCATCCTAGGGAATATGGCATGGCAACCACTTTTAACATTGACTTGCATCCATACTTTGATTCGGACGAGAGTCTTCCAAGGTTTGAGGGCAAACTTCTCCGAATAAGGGGTGATAGCCAGGTTCTCAACAATTTAAATGTACTAGTCATTGCGGAAGACACAGAGACGATCAAGATGGAAGATATAAGTCAATCATGGGTCAACTATATTCAGTTTCAATTTACACCACCCAAGTATTTTAGTTGGCTTTTTCTTTGGTAGTTATTTGCACTTCCCAAAGAAGTGCATTGTGGGTTGTCAAGTTTTATATGCATCGTGTGAATTCAATGAAAATGATCAGACTCAAGTTATCTAACTTTCTTTCGTTTGTTCTTGTTTAAGGGTAGTCAATTTTCCATTGCTAATTTATTTGCATTGAATTGAGTGGTGTTTGTGGTATGTCGATTGGGAATTGGATCGCCCAACGAATAGTCCTAGTGGTAAATTTCTGTTTCTCGAATCTATCCGTTGAATACCATCACATTCAAGATTTTTTTCCCCGTTGTGAAGACCTTGTGATATAGCTTTGTATAACTTTGTAAGTTGTGTTTTTAGGATATTATGTGATTGTTTAAAAATGTTTGTTTATAATCTTTTAAAAGATGGAAAGTGTTTAACTTTATTTTTATATTTATTTCTTAACTTCTAAAATTTGATGAGTGAATATTTTATTTTTCAAAACGACCTGTAGTCTAACAGCATCAAGGCGCGTGCAAAAGGTTTACCTTAGTGATTAAGGATTCTAGTTTCATGATAGACAAATGTATAGATTGAATTTAGGAGTATGATTAATTGGTGCTCTAAAAAACATATATGGATATTCAAAAATAAATTATAAGAGTTATTGTGCACCTTGATGCAAATAAAATCCCTAAAATAAATATCTTTCACAAAAATGGGAATGGAGGTGATGCAATTGCAACACACTCCCCTTTGTTGTAGTACTATTTCTCACAAATTAGAAAGATAACTAGGGTTTGATCGAAAGTATGACACATGTTTCCGATTGTGTTTTGATGGGAGGTTGACAGAGAGATAAGGTGAATGTGAAATAGGATCGGCCACCCCAACATATTGTGCTCCACTGAAACCCAATCCAATCTATCCAATGCCTGCCACATGTTCGACCATTTGCCTGACTGAATCAAGATCACCATCTGTCACTGGTTTTGTTCTACAGTTGCTGATAATAAACGATTGGCTTTGGTTGCTCGCGGTTAAGAGTACAGACACCAAACAACTATCATCTCCACGTGTCCCAACAATGCCGCCAGTTTTCCTTTCAACTTGTTGGTGAGTAATTTGTCCTACTCACCCACCACCTCAGATCTGGAATCTTTGATATTTTATGTTTTGGTCCATGAACTCTACACATATGGTCATATCTTGTCCTTCAGTTTAATATCTATTTTTAGTGCTAAAAATCTAACTTTCATTAGTTCTTCAAATCCTATGTAATTCTTTTATATTATATACTAATAACTAAATTAAGTGAGACAAACAAAACATGTATAAATCTTGAAATACCTAATGAAAGTTGAATGTGCTTAGATGAAAAAAAAAATCTTTAAGTGACTTTAACTGAACATTTGAGAAACTTGTTAATTGTTAGATGAAGTTTTCCCTTCAAAACTGAAATTACGTATCCAATTTTGGTTCTCAAATGGATTTGTAATTGTAACACGAAGTTATCGATGATATTTTGACTGATTGTTCCTTCGTGGATGGTTTTACGTAGAACATAATTCTTTTTTTTTTGTATTTTAAAAAATATAAGAAAATTGTTCAAATTCAAGAAATTCTAAAAGTCAAAAATTTTAGTTATATATAGATCATGTCATCATGTGTAGGTAAACATTTGATAAAAATTATATATATATATATATATGAACAAACTAGTTTGATGATTTTTTATGTACATAACATACATATTTTGTATACAGTTTTTTTTTTTAAATTATGTATCGTGGTTAAAAAATAAGTAATCGATTTCGGTTTGTTATTTTTGTTCTCACGATAATTTAATGTTCTGTAACGAAGCCTATCCTTAGAGGGTGTTTGGGATTACGTTTTGAAGTGATTATTTGATTATTGCGTTTGTAAAACATAAATAACCTAAAAAAGTGTTTGGATGAAAAAGTGATTATCTGCCTCTCAAACGCAGTTTTGGAGAAGCATGTACCTACATGCTTTTTCAATACGCAGTTTTGAAAACGCAAAATCTATTTTAAAAACGCATAATCTATTTTAAAAACGCAATACCAAACACCCCGTTATTCCTTATTATCATCAAACATTATTCAAGTTTTTTTTTTTTTTTAGATTTCTTTGAAAGTTTGAAGTAAATTTGAAACTTAGGTAGCCAATATGAAAGCAGGCATATAGTTCAGGACCAAAAGCATAACTTTTTAGCTACTTGATGACATCACGTGACTAGATAGATGAACAACATGTGAGGCCAGTGTACTCCCATTAACCCCTTTTTATCACCACCACCACCCCACCAATCCATGAACCCATAAACAACAACAGAGCATTCTTGCTCTATCTTCCTCAACCTTCATCCAGTCTCACCCAAACCCAATGGAACGTGCACGCAGGCTCGCCAACAAAGCCATCCTCAGGCGCCTATTATCCCAAACCAAACGCAACCCATCATCCCCAGCCCTCTATTCTCCTTCACGGTATGTCTCCTCCTTATCTCCATACATATGCAGTGGCCCTAACATTAGATCCGATAGAAACATCACCGGGTTCGGTTCACAAACCCGGTCCATATCAGTAGATGCATTGAAACCAAGTGACACTTTCCCACGTCGCCATAATTCAGCCACCCCTGATGAACAAATCAAAATGGCTGAATTCGTCGGCTACCCGAATCTCGACTCGCTCATTGACGCCACTGTGCCGAAATCTATCCGTCTTGATTCCATGAAGTATTCCAAGTTCGATGAGGGGTTAACCGAGTCGCAAATGATTGCACACATGCAAGATTTAGCTTCTAAGAACAAGATCTTTAAGTCGTTTATCGGTATGGGGTATTACAACACTTATGTGCCCACTGTTATATTAAGAAACATTATGGAGAACCCGGGTTGGTATACGCAGTATACGCCGTACCAAGCTGAGATCGCCCAGGGCCGGCTTGAGTCCTTGCTCAATTTCCAAACCATGGTGACTGATCTAACGGGCTTGCCCATGTCGAACGCTTCGTTGCTTGATGAAGGGACTGCTGCTGCTGAAGCTATGGCTATGTGTAATAACATTCTAAAGGGTAAAAAGAAAACGTTTATTATTGCTAGTAACTGTCACCCGCAAACTATCGATATTTGTAAAACTCGGGCTGATGGGTTTGATTTAAAGGTGGTTACGTCGGATCTTAAGGATTTCGATTACTCGTCTGGTGATGTGTGTGGGGTTCTGGTTCAGTATCCGGGGACCGAGGGTGAGGTGTTGGATTATAGTGAGTTTATTAAGAATGCGCACGCGAATGGGGTGAAAGTGGTCATGGCTAGTGATTTGTTGGCTTTGACTGTTTTAAAGCCGCCGGGTGAACTTGGGGCGGATATCGTGGTCGGTTCGGCTCAACGGTTTGGCGTTCCTATGGGTTATGGTGGTCCGCATGCAGCTTTTCTTGCGACGTCCCAAGAGTATAAGCGAATGATGCCTGGAAGGATTATCGGTGTTAGCGTTGATTCTTCAGGGAAACCGGCTTTACGTATGGCGATGCAGACCCGTGAGCAACATATCAGGAGGGATAAAGCAACTAGCAACATTTGTACAGCTCAGGTATTGTTTAATTCTTAGTTTTAATTCATATTTTAACATGTTCATTAGCCTCTAATTTTCGTACGTAACTGATAACTCGTGTTGTTAATTACATAGGCGTTGCTTGCAAACATGGCTGCTATGTTCGGTGTTTACCACGGACCTGAAGGTCTAAAGACCATTGCCAAACGGGTCCACGGTCTAGCTGGCACGTTTGCTGCAGGTTTGAAGAAGTTAGGGACAGTACAAGTTCAAGATCTCCCCTTTTTCGACACTGTGAAAGTAACATGTGCTGATTCAAGCGCGATTGCTGAAGAAGCTTACAAGCACAACATGAATCTCCGTATTGTCGACAAAAACACTGTACATATCTGTCTTTGCAACTGCTATTCGTGTATTCAAAATTCGAATTCTTACAACAGAACTTATTCTTAAATATGTTTCTCTCAGATCACTGTCTCATTCGATGAGACAACAACGATTGAAGATGTTGATACTTTGTTCAAAGTTTTTGCATTAGGAAAACCTGTAAGTGTATCCCTATTTCTAATTCTAATAATTACAAATATTTGTATACAGTTTTTAATTTACTGTAATGTTATATAATTATAGGTGACCTTCACTGCTGCATCCATTGCACCCGAGGTTCAGGATGCTATCCCATCTGGGCTTGTAAGGGAGACTCCGTATATGACCCATCAAATTTTTAACACGTATGATCCTTTTTCTATATTATTTTCTTCAAAAACTTAAATTTTGAGGTTTAAGAGTCTTATTTATCGTTGAAAATATTGAGAAAAGACCACCTACCATCTTGAGATATGCGGTCTACACGAAAATTACCGTGTATTAATCAAAGCAATGTATACAATTAGGGCTGCAAACGAACCAAACAGTTTGTGAACCGTTTGGCGGGAAGTTCGTTTAATAAATGAACGAACACGAACAAGAAATTCTGTTTGTTTAGTTAAATGAACAAACATGAACAGAGGCCGCGTTCGTTCATTTATGTTCGTGAACGTTTGGTAACGTTTCGTTTATGTTCGATAGTTTATTAGTGTTTTTAGTTTTTATATTGTATATTAATACTTCAAATTTCTGACAATTAAAATACTTAATAAGTATCAGTGTATTATATATTTTGTTCATGAATGCTTGTTTGTGTTCGTTTGTTTCCATTTGTTTTCATGAACATTAGTTTGTGTTCAGTTCATGAACATTTGTTTGTGTTCGTTGCCTAAAATTAATAAACGAACACGAACACGTTCATTTCCTTAACGAACGAACACGAACATAAAATCTTGTTCGGTAAGTGTTCATGAACAGTTCGTTCGTGAACATATATATATTTCTTAACAAACGAACCGTTCGGCCTTATATACAAATATACAATGAATAGTTCCTTTAAGTACTTGCCTGATTTTTTTTTTTTTTCAAATTCTAGGTATCATACGGAGCATGAGCTACTAAGATACCTTAGCAAATTGCAATCAAGGGACCTTTCATTATGCCACAGTATGATTCCACTGGGATCGTGTACCATGAAGCTTAACGCAACTACAGAAATGATGCCTGTGACATGGCCCGCCTTTGCAGATATTCATCCTTTCGCTCCTACTGAACAGGCAAAGGGTTATCAGGTTAACCCCAATATTATTTTGTTCAACAATATTTAGAATTTCAGTTTTAAAATAATGTATTTAATCCCTTTTTTCGGTTTTTGCAGGAAATGTTCGAGAACTTGGGTGACTTGTTGTGTAGCATTACTGGATTCGATTCATTCTCGTTGCAACCGAATGCTGGTGCTGCTGGAGAATATGCCGGACTGATGGTTATCCGAGCATATCATATGGTATGTGTAATTTAGTTGTTGACTTTGGTCAACAGAGATATTGACTTTGGTCAACTGCAGGCAAGAGGAGATCATCAGAGGAATGTATGCATTATCCCAGTGTCGGCACATGGAACAAATCCTGCTAGTGCTGCTATGTGCGGCATGAAAATCATCACTGTGGGAACCGACTCGAAAGGTAACATAAACATCGACGAAGTACGCAAGGCTGCGGAGGCAAACAAAGATAAACTATCTGCTCTTATGGTAAGTAGTTAATTAAAAATCAATATTTCGTACAAGTGAATGTGTTATAATTTTATAAATTAATTTAATTGAATATCAGGTTACCTATCCTTCAACTCATGGAGTTTACGAAGAGGGTATCGATGAAATTTGCAAAATTATTCACGACAATGGCGGTCAGGTTTACATGGATGGAGCAAACATGAACGCACAGGTATAATGAAAAAAAAATGATCCTCATAAGTCGTATCCCAAAAATGCGTTACTTTTATAAAATGTTGAATGGATTTTTTTGGATCTTACAGGTTGGTTTGACGAGTCCAGGGTTTATTGGTGCGGATGTGTGCCATCTAAATTTGCACAAGACGTTTTGCATTCCACACGGTGGAGGTGGTCCCGGTATGGGTCCCATCGGTGTGAAAAAACACTTGGCACCGTACTTGCCGTCACACCCTGTGGTAAGTAGCAAAGTTAAATATTAAATTTCAGAAAAATAGAATTAATATATTTGTGAAAAATGTTGTGTTCAAATTTCTAATTTGGACTACATCTTGATTTGAAGGTGGCGACAGGTGGCATTCCGGCCCCTGAACACAATGAGCCGCTTGGTACCATTGCTGCGGCCCCTTGGGGTTCGGCTCTTATCTTGCCGATATCATACACATACATTGCCATGATGGGATCTCAAGGAATAACAGATGCATCAAAGATAGCTATCCTGAACGCAAACTACATGGCCAAACGTCTAGAGGTCTCATTTTCTTTCTTTTTTATATTTGTTTATTATCGTCAAATGTTAATAACTTATCAAATGACTTAATATGTGTATTACATTGCAGAATCACTATCCAATTCTTTTCCGTGGTGTGAACGGAACGGTTGCCCATGAATTCATTGTTGATTTACGACCATTGAAGGTAATACAGAAGTCAAAGTCAAATAGGATTAATCTTGTTTGTCTATTCTAAGTTCTCTGGACTAAAATTCAATCACATTCAGACTACTGCTGGCATAGAACCCGAAGATGTTGCTAAACGTCTTATCGATTACGGGTTTCACGGCCCAACGATGTCATGGCCAGTTCCAGGAACACTCATGATTGAACCAACTGAAAGTGAAAGCAAGGTATGGTTGACGACTTGACGGTAAAATCTTCATTTTTATTAAAAGTTATAAAATTAATTTTACTTAAAGCGTATAATTTTCTATTTGTAGGCGGAGTTGGACAGGTTTTGTGATGCTTTAATCTCCATTCGACAAGAAATCGCGGAGATTGAGAAAGGAACAGTTGATCTCAACAACAATGTCATCAAGGTACTTTTGCAATCAGATTATGATTATTTTGGATTAATTTATTCTTTGAATATTATTAGTGAATTTATGGAAATTATTATGTTTGTAGGGCGCTCCTCACCCGCCACAACTACTCATGGCTGACAAGTGGACAAAACCGTATTCTAGAGAATACGCAGCGTACCCTGCTCCCTGGCTCCGTGCTGCTAAGTTCTGGCCTACTACATGTTCGTCTCTCTCTCTCTCTCTCTCTCTCTCTCTCTATATATATATATATATATATATATATATATATATATGTATGTATGTATATATTGGATAAGTTCTCCTGCAACCGGTTGTTTATTTTTTGATGTGTGTCTATGTGACAGGCCGTGTGGACAATGTGTATGGAGACCGCAACCTCATCTGTACTCTTCAGCGACCAGAGGAGTATGAAGAGAAAGCGGAAGCTACTGCTTAAGTGAGCTATGAACTGCACCACGTGCTTGAAGGTTATTTCAAAGATTTATACTTGAATCTGTTCTTGTATATACACGGGTTTCGTGTTTCTATGCCTTTTGGCTGCTGGATTTTATGATATTCCTGTAATCATGAAGACCAGCTGATCTTATAACAACGACCCCTTCTAATGTACAGCTTTCACTTCTTGTGAAACACACCTTATTAAGCTATCTGTTAAATCCAAATACAATAACTAAAGCTTTTCAAAAGGTCCAAGGGTAATTTGGTAATTTTTGGTAATCATCACATGGTGGTAAATTGGTTGATTCCACCTATGTTTATACACTTTTTTTTTGTTGATTTTTTCCATATAATGGAGGACCTTTCCATATGGGTGACGGGTAACGAGTCAAAACATGTGATTTTTTTTTTATATTATTGATGCATGTCGAGAACAAATTTTGTTCAACTTATTCATATTTTTATAAATAATCAGTGTGTCTAAAGTCTAAACAATTCGTATTTTATTTTGTCATGGTTTTTGTTAAATTGGTTTCAAAAAATGAAAAATGAAATGAATTGATACAAGATATGCAACATTAACTTCTTTTTTTGAGGCAAAAATTGAATTACATTGACAAGGATACCAAAGAGATTTAGGTGTGGATATAAAACATGCTACCTTCCATGGATACATCAAGTCATCAATGATTCAATAAGTGACTTGCACATGCTATTGAACCAGTACTATGTTCAACCCATTGCAAGCAACCTCATACATGAGCCACCTCACATATGATATGATGATGACTAAGAATTTGAAACATGCCTACTAATTTGGACATATAATTGGAAATGAGAAGGATTTGGCTACTAGATATTGTTGTAGAGGTGACAAATCATGTGGGGTTGTTGTTACATAACTCAAACACGACTTGTTTAATTAGTTATATCAAGAAACTCAACGCTAACTTGGATAATCTTAACACATGTAATTTGTTTATCTAAGTGGGTCAAACTTGTTGACGTGTTGTAAATGGTTGGTCAGGTAATAGGTTGTAACTTGTAATGGAGCTATAAATGAGTTGGTGGTTGAATTTGTTATTTATAAAAAAAAAATCAGTTCTAGTTTTTGATTAATTAGCAGGCCGGCTAGCAAGGGCGGAGCTTTATTGGGGCCGGGTTGCCTTGGCCCCCACCTACTTTTCGCTCGTAGTGTTAATTTCACCGAAAAATTCTGATTTTTTTTTGTAGTGTTAAATATTGGACTTCTAAGAGTCCGGCCCGCACCGATTTGGATTTTGAAAGTTCGGCCTCCACTAAATTTTCATTCAAGCTCTGTCACTACCGACTAGTTCATCCAACAACACAACACAACCCGAACATAACATGTAACGAGTTAGGTGGGTCGACCCCTTTATATCTCAATACCGCTAAGACCCAACAATAACTTGTTTAAGACCCAACAATTATTTGTTTAATAAGATAGAGAGAAAAACTAAGATTCGCGTGGTGTTAAATGATGCTTCAACATTGACCAACTCATATAGTCGAGCTTTATCTTACTTTGACCATGTTTGTGTATTGGGGATTTGGGATGAGGAGAGTATAACTAACTGCAACACTTGGATATGCAAATAAGATAGACCAAGATTTAGAGGGATCATGCCTAAGTTAGAATCACATTGGGGAATAATGAATAATATGGTAAAATATGGGGAAGATGTGTTGGGTAGATTAAAAGGAACGGAGGTACAGGTGTGGATGTTAAACTGGTCATGTTTACGGGTTGATGGGTGAAACTTGACACGAACTTGAAAATCTTGCATGAGTACAAACACCACTTATGTATTTATGGAGCGGCATAAATATAACCTATTTATCCTGAAAGTTATTTATAATTATTATTTTTTACATTACCACTTCTAAACTATAAACTAATGTAAAAAAAAAAACACAAAACCATCATATATATATATACATTAATACTTCCTTTAACTTTGACATAATATATTCAACCGATTTATATTATTACATTATCATTCTTTAACACAAATGTGCCCTATTTAGCTAAACATATTCGTGTGTTAAAAGTTAAAAAAAAAAAAAACTAAACTGGCACAAACACGTTTTGATAGGGGGTGAGCAAATTAATCACCATAACCGATAATCAAACCACAACCAACATAATCGAACCGAACCATAACCAACATGACTGAACCGATTATAACCAATAACCAACATAACCAATGGTTATGGTTATGAAATTTGTTTAACCAACCGAGTGGTTATGGTTATAGTTATGAAGCTTTGGTTAACTGAAACCGAACCAAACTTATAATTTTAAGTCTATGTAATGGATTTTCATTTAATATTGATCTTGTAGAAGTTTTTTATTAAGATAAAAACATGTTTGTAAAAAAATGATCTTTGATGTAGGTGCCATTTTTTGATAAAAGATTTGTTCTAATCAAAAGCTTAAGTAAGTTTTTTTTATTGAGAAATATCTTATTAAAATGGATCTCACATTAGTTGTTTAACCAAAAAGTGTAGTCTTAGTTGTCTAAAAAAAGCTAAGTCCAACATGATTGATTCTAATTTTATTTTGTACATCTATTTGCTTAAAAGTTTTGAATTTTAGACAAGATTAGTTTTACATTTTGGTTATGCCCAATACCACAAGTTAGTTTAGAATCATATTTCAGTGTCATGTAAAAAATTCAATCCCTGTAAAATCAATCATAAACATCAATTAATAAAAGTAATTATCACATATGTGAAGACTGCATATTCGATTTTATTTATTGGCGTGAATGTCATATAAGCTATTTTGATAATGTCGACAATCAAAGAAATCGACGCCTTTAAATTAAAATTAAAAACATCCTTCATGATAAAAGAATATGCATGTCAATTTAAATGTGGACAATCAAAAAAGTTGAAGCCTTTAAATTAAAACTAAAAAATGATAAAAGAATATACATGTCGGTTTAACAAACTTAGAATATTATTTCATCAAATTTCATCGACTCTAATATTAATAAAGTTTTTTTCATCGACTCTAATAACTAATAAAGTTTTTTTTCTTGAAACTCTCAAAAGAATGTATTCTTTTTTTATAAAAAAAGAAAGAATAAGATAATATTACAATTAATATTTGGGAAACGACCAAAAAACTAATTACAATAAAGTGATAGGTAAACGGGCAACAGTTGCGCCGCATTCTCACATCATCTCTTAAGAGCGTCAAACAACGCCCGAAGGGGCATTAAGGGCTCCGACGTGAGTGTGGTAACATATGTGAGTCTGGGATATATGAATATGCTGAAAATTTATTTTTTGAGCCAATGGAAAAAAGCATGTGCCATGAGACGTTTCTCCATAACACAACCTAAGTCTATATGTTGTGGTTTAATTAAAAATGTAACAACAGCATAACGCCCCATCACATGAACAATAGGTTTTAACTAATTAATTCACCCTTTAACTATCACATTATGGTTTAATTAGAAATTAAAAAAAAAACAAAAAAGTGATTGGTTGTTTTTACATGGCCCCACACATAGCAATGATCAACCCTTGTTATGGGCTTGGCAAGTCCATCTTTGGCCCCATCAATGGCGTCCTAGGATGGTGAGTGGGACGATAACAAACCCATATAGCCGAGGACGTTATATCAAGATGCTTTATTAGTCTAATAAACTAAGTTTAAAAAAATAGGTTCATCTCTTCTTCTAGATATTGCAGATGTGATCTGCAAATTATAGACATTTTACCTATTAAAAATATAAATTTACCTAAGGGTGAGATGGGTGTTCACCTATTTAGGAGAAGTAAACTCTTCACCCACCCAATTACATCTCGCTAGGGGTGTGCATGGGTCGGTTTGGGTCGGTTTTGGCCTAAAACCATAACCATAACCGTTATGTCGGTTCATGGATAACCATAACCATAACCGATCGGTTATGGCGGTTATGGTTAATCGGTTTTGATGGTTATAGCGGGTCGGTTGTGGGTGGTTAACCGTGTATTTAGCCTAGTTTAAAATATGTTAATTTTTTAACATGAAAAAATTGTTATTGCATATTTGTATATGTTAGTATATTATATAGCATTAAAAAAAAACATATAATCTATAATATTAACGCTGAATATTCAAATAAAGTGATGTGATATATTTCATAAATTCAAATAAACATTGAACTAAAACCGTCAAACGATATAAAATAACCCGTAAATACTAAAAAATCTTTAATAAAAAATATCAAATATAAAAAAAACTGGTGAAAAATCCTAAATCCTACAAAGATTTATTACATGTCGGTTCGGTTCGGTTATGGTGGGTATGGAAACATTGATAACCATAACCGAGCCGCTACATTCAGTTAAAAAAAAACCATTAACCGACCCACTGGTTTTTATTTGTTTCGGTTTTATCGGTTAATTCGGTTATGGTTCGGTTAATTCGGTTTTTTGCACATCTTTACATGCCATGTCAATTCCCCTCTTGCACTAAAACATAAAGGGGTGGTCATCTCTCTTGTGGAGAGGTAAACTATTTTTTAAATATAAAAAACAAAAAAAAATTATGATTGGTTTCATGTGCAGCCTACGGTCAAAAAATTCCCTCCCCTCACGGGGTGACTATACACCAAATTGTTGGTACAAACACACACGGCAAAAGTGACCGGCGACGGTTCCCCACACAGCAAAGGGGTTCACCGCTGCCTATACCGCATCCATCCCGTTTACCCTAACCTTCTTATGTATCAAAACTAGTTTTTGCCCCGCCCGCGTTGCGGGGCAATAAGCCGAATATTTCTCTCTCATAACATGTATGTCTGTACAGAGGGCAAAATCGTAATTATATTTTAAAACTGGAGGCAAAATTATATTTTTAAACTGAGAGCAAAATCATAATTTTGAGCTAGGGGGAAAACATAATTTTATTTTGAACTGTGGGCAAAAACGTAATTTTGAGCTGAGAGCAGAATCGTAATTTTGAGCTAGAGGAAAAAAACAACATTTTATTTTGAACTGGGGGCAAAAACGTAATTTTAAACGGAGGGCGAAACCGTAATTTTAAACTGGGAACAAAATTAAAAATGAGTTTTTGAACCGAGGGCAAAAGTGTAATTTTGAGCTAGGGGCAAAATTATAATTTTATTTTGAGCTGGGGGCAAAAATGAAATTTTAAACGAAGGATGAAAGGGTAATTTTAAACTAGGAATAAAATTAAATAAAAATTGGGTTGGTCCAATAGGGAAGTGTCATGCAAGCTGCCTAGCACTATTCCCTCAACTTGAAAATACTTGAAATGTGAGCAAAAACGTAATTTTGAGATAAGGGCAGAATCGTAATTTTAAGCCAGAAGGAAAAACAACATTTTATTTTGAACTGGGGGCAAAACGTTATTTTAAACGGAGGGCGAAACCGTAATTTTAAATTGGGAACAAAATTAAAAATGAGTTTTTGACCCGAGGACTAAAGCGTAATTTTGAACTAGGGGCAAAATTATAGTTTTAATTTAAGTAGAGGGTAAAAACATAATTTTAAACGAAGGATGAAAGCGTAAGTTTAAACTGAGAATAATTAAATTAAAAATAGGTTCCCTCAACTTATAAATGTATATGTAGTAAATTATTATTTCCAAAAAGAAAAGTAATAATCCATTAACCCCACCTTAATTCTTTTTCCGGTACTCTTCTCCTGCTGGAAGTGGGCGTAGGTTAAGAGAAGCTTCCTCTCCATCTAGAGAGAGAAACCAAACTCCCACAACCAACCAGAATTCTAGAGAGAGAAACAAACCCTCCTGCATCCTCCACTTGATGCAAAAATCCATCATCAACCATGTCAAAGATGAAACACCTCTTGCGAAAGCTTCACATCGGCGGTAACTGCACCGATAACAACAACAACCGTCTACCCTCCGCCGACACGTCATCACGACCTCCAACAACCTCATCTTATTCTCCTCAACCTATATCTCCGGTCATCGATTCAAACGTCGCCGTTTCATCCTCCTCCGTTGAGAACGTCAACGACCACTCGAACGCGTCCACCGTTGATTCGAATTTCTTCGAGGAGGAGTTTCAGATGCAGCTTGCGCTTGCGATTAGTGTTTCGTCGGGATCGGTTACGGCCGGTGAGCCGGACGCTGAAACTGCACAGATTAAGGCTGCTAAGCAGCGGAGCTTGGGGTGTTCGCCTGATGAATCGGTTTTTGAGTATCTATCGCTTCGATATTGGGTAATGTGTTTGTGTTTTGTTGAATTTGTATGTTTTGTTATGTTAGGTTTGGTTTGGTTTGGTTGGTTAATTGTGGTTTATGCATAATTGAATGTGTGATATGCTGGAACCCTAGGTTTGATCCATGTGAGGTTGTTTGGAGTTTGTTTTTTTTTTAGTTTTATAGGTTGTAGGGTTGAAGAGTAATCGGTTTAGGATTGCACAGACTTTAGAATTCTGGAATTGTAAATTTGCCTCTATTATACAGGGGATGATGCAGTTCAATTTAGTCAACTTTAAATGTGAAATGACATAAAGTATACGATGAGACGATATAAGTTTTTATATATAGGTTTTGTTAGCATAAACCTCATCACTACAGTATGCTTACGTCGTTAGTGGAGTGAACATTCTGTGAGTTGTTAGGATTGAAGCACACACGAACACGAAAGCAATAAACAACACGAGGATTTAACGTGGTTCGGGCTAAGCTAATCTACGTCCACCTGGGATTTAAAACTATGCAGTTAATATCGGTGATATATTGGTGATATATCGGTTATATCGGTCCCTTAGTAAAATATCGGTGACAAATATCGGTACCGACATTATCGGCGATATTGACCGATATTTGACCGATATAACCGATATATCACCGATATTTGACCGATATAACCGATATATCACCGATATTTGACTGATATAACCGATATATCACTGATATATCACTGAATTATTGGTGTTAAATTGCTATATATGTAAATTCTGCATTATATTAAAATTACCGATATCCCACCAATATCTCACCGAGATAACCGATATCCGATATTTTACCGCATTAACTGCATAGATTTAAAAGCGCGCCTCGGGGGTGCTGTAAGGCGCATCAAGGCGCAGGTTCTGGGGCTTTTTCACTCAGCACCTCAGGTAAATACAAGAAGCGCCCAGAAGGCACAGATTTTAGGGTTCTCTGGGGGTTTTTTGGCCTGAGGCGCGCGCCTCATGTACTTGGGGTGTTTTTATGCAGAAAATTGTTTACCTTTTTTTCCTGCTTTGTACGTGTAGGTAAAATCATATAAAAATCTTATTTGTAGCTATATTTTGGGTTAAGGAAGCTAAAAATCTATGTGATATATAAAAAAATTACTTAATCACGTTGCGCACGATAACCCCGCGCGCTTTTGCTATTTGCACCTCGGTTTTAGACCTTGTCTCTTTTGTGAGCCTTGCGCTTTCTAAAACCAAGACGTCCACGGGCTGCAACTAGCGTTATGATATTATTTCTGAGGTGGCGAGATTTACAATAAATCTATCAACTATATATAATACCCAATTAGGGTTTAATTTGTGCACTCCTTGGGCTGGCTGCCTAACATGAATGACTGTCATCATTTTTGGTTCTCAGACAGCTGGAATGTAGTTGCTTGTAGTAGATACCAAACTATAAACAGTGAACAGTCAAATATTAATCATACGAATAAGTGGCTGTTATGACAGCCTCAACAAGTGGTATTGAGCGGCATAGTGTCAGTGAACTACATGGCTATAAAGTTTTGGAGTTTATACTTGGGTACATTCCATGGAAGCACATGCAGTTGGTTATTGCTGGGATATGACTGATGTTTTTGTGAAATTGAGTTATATGTATCTGTTCAATCTCTTCTTAGTGTTTACCATCCCATATGGACTACTTTTGTGCTTTTGATGGCAACATGCTTTTTAAACTGCAAATTTATAGTGAGTTTTGTATGTGCAGAGCAATAATGTAATAAATTATGATGAAAAAGTGATGGATGGTTTTTATGACGTATACGGGATTGCTTCAAATTCAATCACACAAGGGAAGATGCCATTGTTAGTGGACCTTCAAGCAATAACCGTTTCAGATAATGTCGACTATGAAGTAATCTTAGTCAACAGAATGGTTGACAAGGATCTACGGTACCTCGAAGAAAGAGTTTCTACTATCTCACTCGAATGCCAAGCCGCTGGGACGACTCAAATTATGAGCATTTTAATCCAAAAAATTGCTAATATTGTTGTTGGTCAAATGGGTGGGCCTGTAACTGATGCTGATGAAATGTTGAGAAAGTGGACTTTCAGAAGTTACGAGTTGAGGAACTTAATGAACACTATCATTCTTCCTATTGGTTGTCTTGATGTTGGACTTTCCCGCCATAGAGCCTTGCTCTTTAAGGTATGGAGTTTTGCTAATAGCCTCTATAATTCGTATAACTTTTTTAGCACATTGTCAAATATTTATTCAATGCTAGGTACTTGCTGATAAGATCAACCTTCCATGTAGTCTGGTCAAAGGGAGCTACTATACTGGAACCGATGATGGAGCTGTGAACTTGATCAAGATTGATAACGGAAGGTATGGTGATCTTGCCCTTTGTTGCACAGTTGCACCTGTTTGTATGCATGTATATAGAATTATAAATGTATATGCTATGTGTATCTTGCTTGCATATGCATGTATATGTGATACATAACATACTTCTGTTGTGTTTCATGCCTTTATCTTCAACTTTATTATCTATACTCTCATTCACTAACAATAACCATCTGTAAGTGGTGATTCAAAGTGTTCAAATTGTCCTGTAATCAATCATCAAAGTGATTGATGGGTTAGTTTCTGAGGTGTCTAACAAGAATCTAGTAGGTATTGCATAAGATAGTCTGAAATTGCTTTTTATAAACTAGTTATGTGATATGGATGTTTAATCTGTTGCCTGCTAAGCTTTAGTTGCTTTCTTGGTACATTATCATTGTTAATAATAGCATAAACATTCACCTTTCTTACTATAGATTATAGAAGTGTAACGTATGGGTTAGGCGTTAAGTTGATTAAAGACTTGTTTCCTACATGTCTTCATTCTTTTTTTTATTCCAATTGTTTTGATTACTGTGCATTACGCTCAAATAGCCGATTCAAGCTTCTAGCACATGTATTTATTGTACCAGTTTTAAAAACTAGATCTTGAATTAATTTAGTAAGGCTTTTGTGTTCTGGATAAAGGTTTAAGGAGGAACAACATTAATTGTGTATTGCGATCATGAATATGCGTCTGTTGTTAGTTCTCAGAAAAATGCTTCTATTAAACCTTGGGTAGTACAAAGCTTATAAACTTGGCCAACAGCTGAACACACTATCTGCTGGTGTATCACAACATGATATTCGAAAATGATTCTATATATAAATTTTCGAATTCTAATGGTTTTCGAACTAACATTCAGCTACTACCAATTGTTGTTAAAAATAAGATTCATATAGGATATTGTTATTGATGCAGTGAATACATTATAGATTTAATGGGCGCTCCAGGAACCCTAATCCCTGTGGAGGTGCAAAGCTGTAATCTTCCCACTTTTGGGACTTCAGGTTCTGAAGTGTCTTCTTTTATAGGCTCGCAATCAGAACGCCAGTTTGCGCAACTTACTAAAAGAAATCAAACCGAGAGGTTTGAATATGATTTCGGCAAGCTTCTTCCATCTCTCAACAGGCCACTTGAAGGAGCGTCCGGTGCGTTTGAGATAACATCCCCAGCACAAGAATTGCAGATTAACGACGTGTCTGATTGCGTCATAAATGCGGCTAAAAACCCTGATTTTGCTCAAAAGCTTCATGCGGTTCTTTTACACAGTGACGTCACATCTGCTGATAATCTCATAAATGTAAATAATCAAGAAGAGGGAGAACCAGTTCATTTGTTAGATGCTGACATGTTAATCATGTCTAATAATGAGGAGCTTAGAGTTCATAACAGGTTACAAGCAGAACATCAGTTAGTGCCTGAAAGAAATAATTTTGGATATAATTTACCTTTTGAATCCACAAGCTATAGTGAGGATGACGTCCTGGCCAATAACTTAGTTGGTAAGGTTTTGTTGACCCTTTTCTGATATAGTTTTAAAAATCTGTATGCGAAAGATGCTCATAAACTGATAAAAGTTTGTTTCTTCTTCTTCAGTGAAGCCATTGGAAAGTCAAGAACGAGAAGGCTTTCATAAAGATGATGAAAAAACGAAAAGGTTAAATATGATTAACCTTACTGCAGGTGAGTGGGAAATTCTGTGGGAGGATCTTCAGATTGGTGAGCGCATTGGTATAGGTAAGATTTAGTATTATATATTTAAAATAGAGCATTTTTATTTTGCTGCATACTGATACTAATGAACTGCCAAAGCTAAACAGTGATTTGTTTTTTGTTATCTTTGTCATTACTGTGTTTTAAGAAGATGATAATCAAACAATGTTTGTCAAATGTTGGTCTTATGATGTTAGTGGCTGTTTGTTTACCTCTTAATGGGGCTCTTAATGGTTCAGACCTCTTACTGGTTCAGCACTTAATGGTACTGTTTGTTTCACAAGCAGATGTCTGAATGGTTCAGACAATTGCCTCTGAATGGTTAAGCATTATACTGAGTCTGAATGGTTAAGACCTCTAATCTGAATTGGTCAGACATTTGCCTCTGAACGGTTAAGCTTTATACTAGCTCTTAATGGTTCAGACCTCTTACTGGTTCAGCACTTAACCATTCAGATGTTGCCACACAGCCCCTTAGTATTCTTTGTGTTCGTGTTATCATTTTAGTTTGACCTTCTGCAGAAGACGGCAGCTTCATTGTCATTTATTGATAGTTTTCTCTCGTTCTGAATATATGTTGTATTTAAGCTATCCGAAACATATATATGCTGGAATTTAGGTTCCAACAGTTGGGAATATTCCACATGGGAAGGCATGATGGAGGATTCGTTGGAAGAACCTAAGAATAAGGCATCTTTGGTAGGAATGTAGTGTGTGTGTATATATAGGGGTGTCTCGTTTGACACAAACTACCTCTATAAAAACATCGAAACCCCTTGAAGACAATTTCTAATGCCCCATCGTAAGTGATTTCTTAAGCAATACAAAGTGTTATTGTTTCTTATAATATCTCTTTAGTAATGGGAATTGCTGTTACGCATCTTTGGATCGCAAATCAGATTTAAGTACTGATCAGAACTGAGTTATGGTTGAATTAAACTCGTTGATGTGAACCGTAACTGAAGCACCTTCACTCATCCTGGAGTCAACCAACTGTCAAATCAAAACACCTTGTTCAATGCCGAGGTTTTTTCGTACATCTTCGACAAAGCTTTCATTAATCCATACGTAGTCGTCTCATTCAAGATGTTGAAAGCAACACTCTTCGCCAATGACAATCTAACTCCTCCTAAAGCTTTCATGTCCAAAATCGCTCAATCTACATCAGTCATTTTTTCTAGTTTCTTAACCGATAATGTTTGGTATAAATCTTTCTGATAAAGAACATCCTCGATTTGCATCTTCCAAAACCCAAAGTCATGTCCATTGAACTTATCAACCTTTATCCTTTCTTCTGCCATTGCAACATGATACGATTCCAACAGAGCCCAATAAACACAACTGGACCCTTAACTCAATTGCAGCCCATACCCAGTCAAGGGCCCAGTCAAACCCAGTCAAGAAAGCAGTTAATGAGAGTTAGAGCTGGTGGGTAAATTTGTAGCTGAAGTTTAGGAGCAGTTATCTCTATTTATGTTTATCAATATCTATTGTTCTAGTTTTGAGAATGGTAAATGTTTATGTTATCTAAATTGGGGTATCTATACCTTTGTTCTTGGAGATTAACCCATCTCGAATCGGGTCTTTTATCTTATAATATTTAAGTTTCCAGCAGTTAAATCTATCAGTTACGTTTGTTAGATTTCTGGGTTCTATCACAATAACTTCCGATAAACGCGGCTGAACGAATATGAGATCAGAGACAGTGCACGAACACAGCAGTGGCGGTGGCCGAAACTTGACGAATGTTCTATTGAACAGTGTCAAGGCGGCCGATCTCAACCATAGCAGCGGAACACGGGAAACGGATCTGATTGGGGCTGAATTTGCCCTAAATCTGATTACAAAAGAAAAACAAGAGCAAACTAACCTGTTGGCGGCGGTTATTTAGGATCGGCGGTGGCAGTAACTGGTCAGAACCTAACGGTGGTGGAGGCTGCTTTTCAGGATTTTAGTGGTGGCGACGAGAACTGGTCAAAGTAAGCAGCGGTTCTTCGACACAGGTGGGAAGACTTTAAGCTAACAAGAACCTAAAGCTCTGATACCGGTTGTTAGGTATCTTTGGATCGCAAGTCACGACCAAACAATCACACGCACAAAACAGAAATTAAACGGAGAAACATAACACAAGATTTACGTGGTTCCCTCAATGTGATTTACATCCATGGTTGCAACTAGTGGTTACAGTTCTTATTCAAGTGCTCACAGAATTATGAAGGCTGTACACACCTATATATGCTAAATAGATTAGGGTTTACAGCAGTGGGAACAAGAAACGTTAATTTAGGCAACTTGCCACATTAACAGATTTGGAGTACTAGAGGCTGGCTACCCTAGGGCCGACTTGATTTGAATACAACAATTGCTGCCAGGATCAGAGTGAGGCTGACTTGATTTGTATACATAATGTCATACTGGAGCTTATAAAAATAGATATGTATGGCACACCATATAGACACACTTGACTCATTGTTTCGCATATTAGTCTTTATATTAACTAAATCATTCATAATCTGTTCATCCCTCTTGTTTGTTTATATATTGGTCTCTTACAAATCCAAATTTTAACCAAGTATGACCCAAATGTGGATGAGGAGCTTAACTGATTGTCTCGTGTGCCTCGCGCATAGCGCACCTTTTGAAACCAAGATTAATACTTTTCTCGTTCTTAGATCTCATCTCACAGCATTTTTGCTATGATTGACCAAGATTTGATGAAACCTTATTTTATTCTGTATAGCAGTTTTAGTTGAAATACATTTAACTTAAAGACTATATAATGAAGAAAGCATTTAAATGCATATTTCGATCAGTAACGACTTGATGTTTACTTTAACTGTGGTAAAATAATATTTAACTGTTTCTTTATGCACCATATAGAAAAGTCACTTGATATTTTGTTTATTCTCTGCCTACCTCTTTCTATCCAGTGTTTTTGCAAGTTTATATCTTCTTTACATAGTAATGCGTGATTGAGATCTTACTCTACATAAAAGTCTTATGTTATTCTCTTTCTTCTAGGTTCTTATGGCGAGGTTTATCGTTCAGAATGGAATGGAACCGTAAGTTGCTATTACTTCAGTTGCTTTTTTTAATACCATAATTATCGTGCTAAGTTTATTTACTTATACGGTGATATATTGTCACAGGAGGTGGCTGTGAAGAAGTTTATGAACCAGGATATATCGGGCGATGCACTAACTCAATTTAAGGGCGAAGTAGGCGCTAGAATTAATATATATTTTTGTCACTTATTTTAGTCCAAAATGGCATCGTTATTGTTCTAAACAACTAATCCTGACATTATACCTGGTTGGTTTTTTGTAGATTGAGATCATGTTAAGGTTGAGACATCCTAACGTTGTTCTTTTCATGGGAGCAGTTACTCGTCCACCAAATCTTTCCATTTTGACAGAATTTCTACCAAGGTGGAACTTTATTATAATTATTATTATTATTATTATTATTATTATTATTATTATTATTATTTAATATTATTATATGAGATGATTACCATTTTCTTTCTCTAAGACTGCTTGGGAGTGGGGCTTGGGTTGACATGTGGCGGAGATGGGCTCCACCAGGCCACCCCAAAAAAGTGGGGTGTGGTAGCGGCGTGGGCTAGCTGGCGTGGGTGGACATGTGGAAATTTATATATTTTTTTCTTTAATATTTTGACATTTATAAAATAAAACACACCACTAATTTAATTTAAAAAAAGTTGCATAAAATCCTAATAAATTAAGAAAACAACTTAATAAATCCTAAAAAAAATTTAAAAAAACAACTTAACAAATCCTAAAAAAAATTACAAAGTACGATAAATATTAAAGTGGGGAACCCAACGAAATTCCGGGTTCCCATCGTGCCTATACTCGATTTTGGCGATCTCCACTCGATCGTCGTAGCTTAGGTCGCCCGCAGGCACACGGTCAAAGCATGCTTTAAACCGATCCAGGTGCGGTTTTAGCTCCCGCCACTTATGTTGACACGCGTTCAAGTTGTGATGCGCGTTTCCAACATGTTGTTGGTATTTTTGAAACGCTCGTGTCCAGTAGGCAGTTTGACCACGACATAGCGTTCGTTGTGCGTCAACGATTGACGTCACTAACGCTAGCTTCTCCTCCTCGGTCCAATGAACCATTTTCTGTTGGTTTTGGATGAAGATTTGTGTTTGAAGAAAGTAGATGTGAAAAATATTG
The DNA here is from genome assembly GCF_002127325.2 of Helianthus annuus. NCBI lineage: Eukaryota > Viridiplantae > Streptophyta > Magnoliopsida > Asterales > Asteraceae > Helianthus > Helianthus annuus. Next base: position 27,572,756 of record NC_035438.2, on the reverse strand, counting down.
ATGTTTGGGGTGAGTATTTATAGGTAAAAAATAGTAAAATTTTTTTAAAATTTGATTTACATAGCGGTAACCGCCATGGCCAACGGCTAGCACAAACGGCTATGGGTCTGATTTTCATAGCCAATCCCAGCCAGCCACATCGACGCCCCAACCCACCCCACGGCAGGCTTCATAGCCACGCCAGAGGGGCAACACCGCTACCCAAGCTGGCCCGGTGTAGCTAAAGCGGCGTTGGTTTGGTTCCCACGCCCCAAACCCAAGCCCACACCCCGTGGTCTAAGTATCTTACTTTGTGTTATTCAGGGGAAGCTTATACAAACTGCTCCATCGTACAAATGTTCAACTTGATGAAAAGCGGCGAATGCGTATGGCTCTTGATGTGGTAAAAAGATTGAAATGCTTCCAGTTTTTATCCTTTGTCGGGCTTGTTTTATAAATGTATGAAATGTTTTCAGGCCAAAGGAATGAATTATTTGCACACTAGCAATCCGGTCATTGTGCACAGGGATTTGAAGACTCCAAATCTCCTTGTTGATAAGAATTGGGTTGTTAAGGTTTGTATTTTTCATCTAGTCAGCAAATAACCATGGGGATCATTATATACATTTAGGGGTATTCTTCGGATTTTTTAATCGGGTTATTCGGTTTCGGGTCGGGTTAATCGGTATACGGATTTTAAAATACAAGTTACAATGCATACTTACAATTTAACTTAACATCATTATTATCAAGTAAAAAACACAAAATGCCAAATAAAACCACTCCTAATATGATATTTTATTCAAACTCATGCAATGATATTCGGGTTTGGGTTAATTTTATTAGGGTCAGTTTTCGGGTGTCCGTTGAAAAACACCCCTATATACAATGAATTTGTAACGTATGAATCTTTTTCCTTTTGTCACTAATATATATAAATGATGTACAGGTATGTGATTTTGGGATGTCACGCATGAAACACCACACTTTTCTGTCATCAAAATCTACTGCTGGAACTGTATGTTCTTACTCAAGATGTTTTTTTTTTTTTTTTTTGCTACACACAGATATATATATATATTAATGGTTCTTGTTGTACTGCAGCCTGAATGGATGGCACCAGAAGTATTGAGAAATGAACCAGCAACTGAGAAGTTAGTGGTCTCTTATTTGAATCAAACACCTAAAAAACATTTGATTACATCTTTCAATAAGGAATCAGACGGGCTGATTTTGCAGGTGTGATGTATATAGTTTCGGTGTAATTTTATGGGAGTTAGCAACTTTGCGTGTACCTTGGACAGAATTGAATTCGATGCAAGTTGTTGGCGCTGTCGGCTTTCAATACCGACACCTAGACATTCCAGAAACCGTTGATCCTGTTGTCGCAAGAATCATAACTGATTGTTGGCATCCGTTAGTAAATCCTCCTATCATAACATCTTTAAAGTTCATTTTGCTTTTCCGTTACATTTGTTGATTATGCAATGTGCAGCGAGCCACAGTGTCGACCGTCATTCAAAGAGATCATTGCTCGTCTCAGAAGTTTGGGGCGCCTTTCGGTTGAACGAATTGAAACTCGTATAAATCAATAATAAAAGTATTGGAGGGAAGTGTTGTTTGTATCTATAGAGATTGTCGTAGCCGATTTACAGACGAAAGAAATGAAAAAAAAAAAGAGTGATGGATTGGGAAGTGTTGGTTCGCTTTAAAAGACGGGGCACGAAGCACAGCCAAGCCAGATTGACACACTCCACACTTGGGGATGAGTGATTAATTTCACCAAAAGATATATAGTTGATGTAATAATAATGTTGTCTATAAAATTGTTAACAAAGAAAGGATAGAACAGAGAATGGTTTTTGCTTTGGAGGTCATAAAAGGGGAGCAATTGCAGCTTCCAAATTGTAAACATCTAGTGGTCTCTGCAAAAGATTAATCCTTTTACAATTCTTTTGGCCTCCACAGCTTGTAACCTGTATATTTTCGTTTACGCCCAAACAATAACATACAAGCTTTTAATAGGGCCAGCAGAAAACCGAAATAACTGAACCGATTGATGAACTAGCTATGTTTTTTTCATTTTTTTATTCGGTTAGTTGTGTATTAATAATTGAATTAACCAAACTTACGTTTACATGAACATGTTATTTATAAATAACTAGATGCAAGACCCGCCGCGTTGCGGCTAGGGTCTTACATATTACGACACAATGAATCAACTTTATATGGCTAGGCCCTTACAAATTACGACGCAATGAATCTATTTTATACTTCTCTATCGACCTGCTTGTTGCGTTTTAAAACTACAAACCTAAGGATTAACTACACACCTTTGTATCAAGTTAGATATCCAAATGATCATATTGTGTTTCCAAATGTCTTGTGGAGGGAAATACAAATACTTGATGTTGATTAGGGATGAGCACGGTACATGTTCAGTATTGAACCTGTACCGGTACAGAAAAACGGAAAAAGTGGGTACCGGTACCGAATATACCGGTTCGGTACCAGTACCGGTATTTTACCTGTAAATACCGGTACCGTTCTGATATTGGCACCAAAAGGCAGGGATAATGGGTACCCGCACAATTAAAGAGAGTTGGCCCAAAACAATAACCCACACCACCTAGTTGTTTTGTAAAAAAAAAAAAAACAATGTCCAAGAATATATATGCTTAGAGTACAACTTCTAATGCACCATAATGTTAAAAATAAATAGTATATAAATAATTTAACAAAGTGTACAACCCCAACACATAAAGGTATAACAAAACTAAGCATGAAACACCATTAATGCAAAAGTTACAACAATTTAAAGCCTAAGTGTATTATAAATTGATATTATATTATATAAATAACAATTTGTCTTTAGTGGTACAAGCCACTAAGCATCATGTTACAAATAACAATGCCAACAATTGTTGCAAATTAATATATATATATATATATATATATATATATATATATATATATATATATATATATATATAGGGGATGGTTCAAATGAAAACCACTTTTATTGTGAAAACTCGAAAACTAACTAAAAAAGCCTAAAAAAACCTAAAAAACATACAAATTTTTTTTTTTTTTTTTTTTTTACAATTTCTTTTAGAAAAATCGCTACTTTTTATATATGGAAAAAAAATTTCAAAAAAAAAAAAAAAAATTTGGTTGTACTGCACATGTGCACTAATACGGAAGCCTAAACCACTTAACCCACCCCCCACCGACACCCCCCAAAAACCTAAACCCCCCACCCCCCCCCCAAAACCTAAATTCACCCTCCCACGAAAAGCCTACCCCCCCCCCCCCCCAAAAAAAAAACCTAAACCCCCCCCCCCCCCCCCCACCCCCACCCTCCCGAAAACCTAAAACTAAACCCTAAACATAAACCCGAAAAAACCTAACCCCCCACCCCCTAAAAACCTAAACCCCCCTCCCCCCCACTCCCAAAAACCTAATCCTAATCCTAAACCTCCAAAAAAACTAACCCTAAAAGCTAAACTAGAATCAAAAAACTAATTTTAAGCATGTAATGCACATTGTAGTACATGTTATATTGCACATGTGCACTACTATAATAATAGTATTGAAAACAAGACGACACCATAAATCTTTTTTTATGTCATAATAAATATGCTCGAATATACTTGAATGAAAGATAAGAAAATTTGTGATCTTATGGTGCCATTTTTGTTTTAAAATGATAACGTATGGAGAAATGAGAAATGTTTGAAAAGTTATATATTTTTTGTTCCAATTTTACCCCTCCTTCATTAAAACTCTTCCCTCCCTCCTTTTTAGTGGGTTTTAGTTAGTTTTCTAGTTTTCACAATAACTAGTGGTTTTCATTTGAACCTTCCTCTATATATATATATATATATAATATGTTATAGGCTGAAAAAGTTGTACTTTAGATAACACATTAGAGCATTCACAATAAAGTAATATTTTTTTTTTTGTTGTTTTTGGAGGAGAGATAGGGTGAGGTGGAGGAAAGAGAAGATGTGGAGGTGAGAGATGTTTTGTTCTAGTATAAGACTGCGGGGTATGGGGCGGGGGTTTGGGCGTGGGTGAGCTGAAAACGCCCAAGCCACCACCCCGGGTGGGCATGGGTTTGGGCGTGGCCCCTTTTTCGTGGGTTTGAAGCCGGGCGTGGGGCGGGCTAGCAAGGTGACATGGCAGGCTCTCAATGGCTATGTGTCAACTCATGCCCCCAACCCAAGCTCCCAACTCAAGCCCCACCATACCCCATGGGCGTGAGTTTTTTTTCCATTTTTTTCCCATTCCACGTGTCAACAAATGCCCCAACCCATGCCCCAACCCAAGCCCACCATACCCCACAGTCTAAAAACACTTAAAAACATATATGTGTGACTGACTAGAAGAGAAGTGAGGATTTTGTGTTGTGTAGGCTAAGTGCCATGTATCATACAAAAACGCACCCTAAAAACACTTCTGTTGGGGGTGCTCGTATCGTGTATTCTTTCTTGCATTTAAAGTGACTAGTAATATTTTAAACAAACTCAAGATAATTACTAGTTGAGTAGACTCGTGTAAAAAGTGGTACTTAATTAATAGCTAGTTGTGTTAACTCAGTTGTTGTATTAACCGAACCAAGTATAACTGAACCGATTGGTGAAAAAAAACGTAAAAACCAAAATATCGGTTATAAATTTTATTATGGCCAAAAATTGAACCAAATAGGCACAAGCTCGTCACTACGTTCAAATTTTCACTGATCAAGGGAACGCTCAACCTTGGAGTGAATATAGTTGTTGGGATTGATGGGGCACGCTTAAAAAGTCCGTTGGAGGTCCGGACTGAGGACTTGGCAATTACCAGGCAAGGCTTACAATATTGTCAGACGAGAGAGGTGGTCTGCGGACTAGGCCATATATGAGCCATAGGAGTAAAATCCTCACATTATAATACTCTTATAATTATAAAACGGTATATTAAAATTTAGACATTCTCGCATTCATTTTCAGAAATTACATTATAAATCATTTGCCTTTAGTGTTTATTTTGAATATCATTCTTACCCAATTTAATAAGTTACTAACCTAGCATTTTTACTTGAAAAGCAAAAAAGAAAAACCCTCAATAAATCTTCTTGGTTGAGCACCCCTCTTTTCAAATGGCCTCATTTCACTTTCTCTCGATCCTCTTTTCAAATTTCAACCACCTCCCCGTCTCCAAATTTCTTTCGAAAATCGAAGATGAAATTTTCGTCTTTTAGCTTCAGTAATTATACTAATAGCTTTGAGGCTTTAGCCTAGTGGTAGAAGAAAAAAAGTGTTTAAATAGGAAGTGATCATAGGTACAATACATGTGAGTATAACATTTAGCCGTTCAAAAAAAAAAATTATACTAATAATCATTTGTGTTTGGTGTTTGTTATGGATTTCTTCCTTACTCAATAATTGATGTTAAAATTTTAGTTAACTTATGTAAAATTACTAAACTTATATTATGACTCAAAATAGATACAATATAGGATAGAGGATCCTGTACATTAATCCAGAAGTGTGAGAAGTGTATTATAACACTATATATAACACCATAAAAACACCGTATAACACTATGTAACACCATATAACACTATGTAACACTATATAACACTATATAACAAATATAACACTATATTTTGTTTGATAGCATGTCTATGATAGATGTATAGTGTTATATAGTGTTACATAGTGTTATATTGTGTTATATGGTGTTACATAGTGTTATACGGTGTTTATATGGTGTTATATAGTGTTATATATAATGTTATAATACACTTTTGGATTAATGTACAGGATCCCTACCCTACAATATAGAGTATAAACCATTATAAATTAATATATACTTGTATCAATGTTGAGAAAATGCCTAAGTTTGGCCATAATAAGCAGAAGATACAGGATTGTAGAACAAATGCAGTGATGTTCAGATGTGATATTGCTGGTTTCTGTGGCTACTTGCTGTTCCTTCATCACAAATCCTCCTTCTGTTCATCTCCAAGTACATTTCCTCGATCATCGGCTTCCATAATCGAACTCTCGCATTTATAAACCAATTAGACACCTGTAAATTGTAATCATACATGACACAAGTTCGATATAGAAAAATAGTAACAAAAGATGGACAGAAAATGTTCTGAGTGTTTCGGGTCAACCCAACTGTGATTCTTTTTGACCCGAGCCCATAATAAAATGTTACCCAACCCACACACAATGTTCTTGATGTTTGTAGTACCTGGCTCCTTGTCAATCCACTTTTTACAGCCAACAATTGTTTCTCTGCATCCTTAGGATACCTGCAAGCAAATACAAAATTATAACTCATATACATTACAAACTTTTTATAATTAAATTACAAGTAGGGGTGTTAAACGGGTTGGCGGGTTCAACCCAAACCCGAAAATCATGTCATACATACTAACCCGAACTCGACTCGAATATTCACAGGTTGACCCGAGCACGACCCGTTCAACCCGATATTTTTTTTTTACTTTTTTCCCGCAAATTAATATATTAAAATTAAAATTTACTAAAAAAACACAGATGTATATACATTTAAAAAACACATCCAAGTTAATTTATATCATAAAACATATTGTAAAACGTGTAATTTAAATTTAAATGGATTAAACTGGTCAACCCGCCAACCCGACTGGGTTGACCCGAACCCGACCAATTTAGCTAAACGGGTTCATAGGTTCAACCTGAAACTGACCTGAATCTATTTAAACTAAACCCAAACCCATAAATTTCGTGTTAGGTACGTGTTGTGTTTTTAGGTCGTGTCAGAAATTCACACCGCTAATTACAAGTAAATAGCTTACGGGTGAAGAAAATTCTGAAACATCCATGCGCGCAGCACAGAAACCGATTTTTCAGGCAGCCCTCTTTGGGGCCTCCAAAGTTGATGATCCTTTCTTCTTAGCTGTTGAAGAGCCCATTGTTTTGGTAAAAAAGACGAAAGGTTCGTCTCTTCTTCCTTAGGATCCGACGTGTTAACATCGGCTCCCATTGAAAGTATATGGTTACTTATTTTCTCTCTTAAGTTCTTGTAAAAGAAAGTAACTGTATGAAGAGCAAAACAAGCATGTATTTGAGGATCCAGTTCTGTTACTGCATGGAATGCTGATATTACAGTATGGATCTCATCTAAGCATTGGTTGTATCGTTCATCGACCTGAATCGCAAAAAAGTTCACAAAAATGCATGCATAATTGGTAAAATAATATACAATCATGAAAATGTTGATTCTTTCATAAAAAAGTTGAACATTTTGATTTTTGAAGCCTTTTGGGATAATAATTGGTTATGATCAAAATCAAGAAAATTATGATTCTGGTCAATTAAAAAGTAAAAGGTAGTAAATTTTATGTCTTTTCGGATGAATGATTGGTTAGAGATCAAAATCAAGAAAATCTTGAATCTTGATCACAAAGCAAGTTGAAAATTTGAAGTCTTTTTGGATAAATAGTTGATTAAAGATCAATAGCAACAAAAATGAGGTTCTTGGTCCCAAAAAGTCACAAACTTTATGTATTTTTTTGGCAAATTGTTGATTAATAATAACTAAGATCAAGAAAATTGTAACTCTTCTTGGATAAATAATTGGATAGAGATTAAAATCAAGAAAATCTTGAATCTTGATCACAAAAAGGTTGAAAATTTGAAGTCTTTTTGGATAAATAGCTGATTAAAGATCAAAAGCAACAAAAATGAGGTTCTTGGTCACAAAAAGTCACAAACTTTATGTATTTTTATTGCAAATAGTAGATTAAAAATTAAGATCAAGAAAATTGTGACTTTTTTTGGATAAATAATTGGATAGAGATTAAGATCAAGAAACTCATGATTCATAATGACATAGTGACATACCATTTCTAATAAGGCCAGCAAATGCTTCTTTTTCTCTTCAATACCATACGATTTCGAAACCGGATTAAATCGGTTATCAAATTTGTTATTTCCATCTGAAAAATCATCAAAACTAATCTGCTTATGGTTCATCTGATCAAGATTCCCAAGTGAATAGCTTGCAATTTCTGTAAGTATTTCTTGCATCATATGAAGATGCCCATTTGATCCAGATGCACATTGCAACGCCTGAATCGGTCTATTCGTGTTTGAATCTAACCCGAAAGAGATCTTTTTACCGTTGCAAGAACTTGCTTGTAAAGAAAGATTGCTCATGCCAGAACAGGTGGCAAGACCCAAAGATAGCTCATTACCATCCGAACTCACACTCGGGTTATTATCGCCCGATATCCACCCGTTTGGATTCGTATCGAATCCGATTCGTTCGGTTGTTGGTGTCGAAAACTTGCCGAATTCCCATTTCCTGCTCATATCATTAAGTGTCCCATGATCATATCCAAAAACATCAGGAAAACTATTGTTTGGAACAACATTTTTAGGAATTTCAAGTGATTGACCAAAAGGAGGGTAATTCAAGCTTTCATGTTGACCGTGTTGATCGGGTTGACCGTGTTGACCAATTCTGGAGGCTAGAAGTGATGCTAGAGCTGAAGCAGAAATGGGAACATCCATTTGATCATTTGAAGCAAAATTACTTCCAAAATGTTCATTCGGATTTGTGATTCTTGTACCGTTTATCGGTTCATTTTGGATCATAGAAAGCATAGGAAATTTGGGCACAAATTGGTAGTTTTGATGATTTTGATCAAAAGACTGAAAGTTTCCATCTTGAATGATGAAATTCTCAATTGGGATATTGAATCCATTGTTCTCCATGAAGAAATCAATTGAAATTTTATAAAAAAAAAATTACCTAGAAGAAGATCAAAGAAGAAATAGCATATAAGTTTATGATATTGAAAGTGTATTTAGAAAAAATTAGATTATCATCAACCACTCAAACTTAATAATGCAAGTAAGATATCCTGTTAAAAAACAGTAGCCAACAAAGGAAATAAACAAAAATGGTGCACCAAAAAGATGAATAGAAAGAGACATTCCTATTCCTATTCCTATTCCTAGATGGAATGTAAGTAAGTTTTTTCATTGGCAAGAAGTGACTTCTCAAAGCTCAACTCTCACTATCATATCATATCCCAGTGGAAATAGTTCCAAATAATTACTATTAAAAATCTTGCCATATTATCTTTACTATCACAAATGTCAAACTTTCATCTTAAATTTCAAGATTCCTTTACTATTTATTAAAAAAGATTGCCATTAATCACACTAAGGGGTTGTTTGTTTACCTCTTAATGATGCTCTTAATGATTCAGACCTCTTAATGGTTCAACACTTAATGGTTTAGACTGTTTGTTTCGCTAGCAGATGTCTGAATGGTTAAGACATTTGCCTCTGAATGGTTAAGCATTATACTGAGTCTTAACGGTCAAGATCTCTAATCTGAATTGGTCAGACATTTGTCTCTGAACACAGGTAAGCATTATACTGCTTCTTAATGGTTCAGACCTCTTACTCATTCAGTACTTAACGGTTCAGACCTCTTTCCGATTCAACACTTAACCATTCAGAAGCTGCCAAACAGCCCCTAAAGCTTAAAGTGCTGCAAAACATGAAGCACAACTTATTTTTCATAGTTTAGAACACTACTATGAAAGCCAACAAATCCACACTAGAAATGCAAGCTATACCATAATTCAAAGGGGGGGGGGGGTATTGGTCTTCTAGTTTCCATACATGACATGAGTTTTATATATACAAATTCTGTAGTTAACAGTTAACTGAAAGTCAAAATCAAGAAGATACAAACATGGATAAAGTAAACCAACCTTGCAAACATTTGAAGAATGGATGAAGAAGAAGAAAAAAGGTTTTTTTTTTTTTTTTTTTTTTTTTTTGAGTTTTAAAGTGGGGATGTGAATGGGATCTTGTTAGATGATGTGGAGGATTGACACTTGAGCCTGCAAAGAGTTAACTAGCAGTAGCTTTTGTGAGAGAACTCAAATGAAGCAGTTGGTGTGCAAAGAAAGAGTCATTTGTGTGAACCCCAAACAGGGATAAATAAGTAAGAGACATGTGGGCTATGCTTGTTCCTGTTGGTTAGGATCTTACTATTACCTTTTGAGCCAATACAATATATTATTAATAATAATATTAATTAATAATAGTAAAGTAGTAGATTTTATGCCCTCTTGCATGGACAACAAAAAGATGTGATCTTTTACTTCAATGATTTTACAGAACCCAAGAAACATAAAGTTGAGTAAAGAATCATCATCACTATGCACTCTGGTCTGGTTCCAGTTTAAGTATACACGCAAACACAACAATACCCACACCTTCTTTTCTCTCTCTCTCTTTTTTTTATTTATTCTAAAAAGACATACAAAAATAATTCATTTTCGGAGGAGGTGTGGAGGGCGCGCTTGTTTTTTTATGATTTCGGACACATTAAGTATTGATTCTTTATATAATATATTTTAATAACATTTTCTGATGTATAAGGTAGAATTACATGATGTGAAACAATAATAATGCAACTGAAATGGACCCGTGAAATTTTAAGACCAAAGAGAGAAGCTAGAAATCAGAGCCACACACACTTTTATAGTTTGAATCTGAAAATCACATGAATCAATTAGAGAGAAAGAAACCCCTCTTCCCCTATATGGTGCAGTGCCACTCATTCCTATTCCTGTTGCAGCCTTTACCCTCAAACCAAACTAAAGGGTCCCACAACCCCCCCCCCCCCCCTTCCCCCCCCCCCCAAAAAAAAAAAAAAAAAAAAAATCCCACAATGGTCACTAAATAAACCTTGATTTCATTCTTTTCAAGGTTGACGTAATCTTGTAATTGTCGGGTTTCAGTTTCTTGTTGGGGCCCGGTTTTTATATTTTTATATACAGAAGTTACATCGTTAAAAAAAAGGATGATAAGGGTACACGGGGTGTCATCGGTGACCCCCATCGGTGACCCATGATACCGGTCGGCAAGAACACCGCCATCGACGCGGTGAGTAGAGAGAGGAGAGAGAAACGGTGAGCCGCCACCGAGGAGAGAGGGAGGAGAGAGAGAGGGGCGGTCCAATCACATGTTTTCTTTTTTTTTTTTTTTTTTTTTTTTTTTAAAAAAAACCAATTCACCTAATAGGGGTGTGGCGCCATCAAAAATGGGTATTAGGGGAGTTTAAGAGGGGAGTTGACGTGGCACACGGGGATTGGTTTGGCGTAAGAGAGGGGACTCACCTATTAGGTGAGCACCCCCTTCACCCTAAGGGGACTAGGGGTGGTTCACTAGTGATAGAATTTATCACTCACAAGCACCAATCAAGTTTCGCCATATCATTGACCATTTTTCCATCACTCACAACCATTTTTAGTGGGGGTGGTCATCACTCATCACCACACCCAACAATTTCCCCCCAACCAACAATTCCACTCACAAACCCAAACCATCACGGCGTTAATTTTTCCACGCGTTATACACAAACCCAAACCATCACTCGTTATGTTATATGGTGGCGGTGGGTGGCAAAGCTTTGATCACGCGTTATACAAAGTTCCACGGGACCGCCCCGTCCCCTCTAAGACCATGTGTAGTGGTACATATGAATAATGTCCTCACCCTGAGCGTTTTGAGACACGTGTTAGACCAGTCAGCAAAGGGGAATTATGGGGCGTTTTTCATAAATAGGTGTAGTGGGATAATGCCCAATAATGCCACATCAATGATTACCCAATTATTATTTTTTTTTAAATTAAAACTAATAAAATTTCATGCTAAAAAAAGAAATAAAAAATTACAATGCTAAAAAAATAAAAAACCGAAAAAATAAATAAAAAAACTAATAATCTAAAGTTTGTATTTTTGACAGATTTGTTGCCGACATTTGGGCTAGGATCAACGCGTCGCCTACGAGATGGTCGATGGGTTTAGACAAAAATTCTATGTCTTTCTCCATTTGCCTCGATTCTTGTATCGCGACAATTTTTTTGTTTTCGGCGTTTCCTTCTTGCATAGTCTCTAAACGCCTATGACCGAGATCTCGAATGTCTTGTAGCGTCGGTTCATCTCTTCGAAATCTACCTTCATTATGTCGGGATTAGATGAAGAGGACTCTGCCTTTTTTCCCCTATTTTTCGCACTTCTTCTACCGGGCGGTCGTTCCAACTCCAAATCCTCGTCGTCCTCCAAATGGATGTTTAAATCGACGTTACAAGCATCTGAAGTGGGTGTGTCCGGGTCAACCGACGATGATGTTTTGGACCGCTTTGATTTATGTCTACCGCTAGACGTCATCGTCAGTACATTTGACCATTTGGGACTTCCTCGTAAAAGCTCCCAACATCTCAACTATGTGAAACCGCATCTCGTTTGATTGTATTCTTCCAACACTCTTGTTAAAATATTCCCATCGTTTTGTCCGCTTCCCCAGTTGTCCCTAGCGCGTTGGAAGACCTCTTGAAACTGATGACATTTATGGTTGATATCGGTCCATTTGCTCGAAATAGAATCTTTGTCCCGATATTCATCTCTACCCATCGCATTAAAGAAGGTTTCACGAATTTTTTGCCAAAAAATGGTGATGTTTGATAATTTGCTACAAAAAATACAAAAAATATAATGTTATATTATTAAAAATAAAAATACAAAAAGGTGTAGCGAATTATGTAACAAAATAAAACTAATATACTTTTTAAAACGCTTACCAACATCGGGGTCCTCCGGTTGCGGTTGCGTGGTGTTCGGACGATATGTATTAGGGTTACCGGGTCTCGACGGCATGCCGAAAGGGGGTTGGAAGGGATTCATGATATAATAAACAAAAGAGTAGTGAAAGTTTTTATAAAAATAAGGAGAAGAATAGAAGGGAGTAGAGAAAGTTTTAGAAAAAATATGTGAAAGGTGGGTGTTTATATAGGTAAAAAAAAAGTGAATAAAAAAATAAACTTTTTAATTTTTGACCGTTGTAAAAGGTTTGATTTTGAACAACAAGCTACGAAAAGCGTTTTTAAAAGCACAATGTATGCATTTTTTTTGGAAAACAACGCCCAGGGGGCGGTAACTCGGCGTGGGGGATGTATTTTTGGGAAAAAAAACGCCTAAAAACCCTATGACTACTACGGGTGGTCTAACAATGATGGTGATGATCCATTTAATCAAGATTCAAGAAACAAGAAAAGGGTGTTGCTTTTTTAACCATTTTTTGGGGAATGTGAAGTGATTAAGGTATGGAAAGAAAGTTGGTTGCTTTTGTTTGTGTGAAGAGGGAAAAGGGGTGGGTTTTGATTGTTGAAGGCAAGTAAGGTAAGATGGATGACCATACCTTTACAAACACATTGGCTACTGTTTAGTTGCAGTGAGTAGGGTTTGTTTTATAGTACTACTTTTGTTTTTTTGGGTATGAAATAGTGATGTAAGCTAAAATGGAGTGTTTTGTGGCAATGAAGATGAGATCTTGCAGGAGATTTGTTCTAAAGTTTTTCTTTCCTTCACCAATCTATCACTCTCTTTTTAGTATTTTGTTGGATTTTTGCATGGAGTGAGTTATTTTTATATAAAAAGTGTAGAAACTAAAAATATTTTTCCTATAGAAAGAGATGGTTGATTTAAAAAAAAAAATAAGGTTACAATGGTCAATTTTGTATGGAGTCGACTATACACACACCCCCTGCTTTTCTAATTCCACTCCGTCATCGAATGGCCATCAAATGGTGGTTTGAGGTACTTTAGGTCAAATCGTGGGCACCCTGAAGTTCAGATGATTGTTTGCGCATAGGTCGAACGTCGTTCGCAAGTCTGTATGTCAAAATATGGGCCCCTGAATTTCAAACGATTGTTTCCTTGTCGTCGATAGGCCATTTAATGACGCAGAACGATGTGAGATTAGAAAGCGAAGATGTGAGTATAGTATTACCACCTTTTATAAACCTACATGTTATGGCCCTTTTATTTATACCTACACTACACATTACGGCCCCTTTTATAAACCTACACATCTTGGTCTTTGAAAGATATCCCTTTGTTGTTTTAAAGCAATTTTCCGAACTACACAAAATTTAAAAAGAATATCAAATATTATTTTAGGCATAATGATGACTTAAAAATTCGAGTTAATTACATAGTTAGTCCCTGTGGTTTGCATCAAATAACATACTTAGGTACTAACAGTTTAAAATCACCTTCTAGGGTATTAACTTTTCATTTTGTAACGTTTGTAGATATTAACTTCTAGGGTATTAACATAGTTAGTCCCTGTGGTTTCCACAAAATAACATATTTAGGTACTAATAGAATGTGATTTTAAACCTACAAATAACGCTAATACCTCCAAACGTTACAAAATGAAAAGTTAATACCCTAGAAAGTGATTTTAAACTATTAGTACCTAAGTATGTTACTTTGTGCAAACCATAGGGACTAACTATGTAATTAACTCTAAAAATTCAATACTTATTTAAAATACTTACTATTTACTATGATTACTAGGAAGTTATCTTGCTATTAAAAAAATGTAAATATTTACTATGTTTATTTAATGCTTAGAATATGAGCGAGGGTTGGGTCTAAAATGACAAAGCTATTGAAGTTAAGGTATTATTCTCTTTAAAATTAAGGGTTCGAGCCCCATAAAAGATGGATTAATGTATGTAAAAATTTGTTGTTAAAAAAAGATTAATGCTTAGAACATGTTAGAATACTTGTGAAAGATTTTTTCCACCAACTAATTTTGAATACTTGGAAGTGTGAGGTGTTTTATAAACGTTTATAAACCTTCTGTTTAATAAAAATATTGATATATTTGACTTGTTAAAAAGGTAAAATAGGATAAAAAAAATAAAAACTACTTTTATAAAGCACTATTATGATTTTCTAAAAAAAATTTCTATCATTGTAAATTCTTTGGCGTATTCCATTTGACTTTCGCACTTTTAACATCTTGTTAATCTAACAATTTTATATTTAATTATTGGGCGGGGTTTCTCTACAAAGGATGTTTTTCCTACAAAGTGTAGGAAGTGATATTGACCATTGGATGGATGTGTTTGATGGTTGAGATCATCTTGGTGGCATTTCGGTATATGTGTCTTAAAAATAGGCTAATTTATTTGATTGTGCGTAGATATGTCATTTAACTTGTTTTAAATAAGTAAATAACTATCATACCATAACTTCCCACCTTTCTCGCGAGTTTTTTTTTTCTCTCTCTCTACCTTCTCTCCTCCGAAACTACCGTGTTCTACGTGTGTTACTAACTGCTAAAACACAACGTCAAGACGCTGACGTGTTTTATGTGTTATTTAACTTACTTCAGAAGACGCTGGTGTATTTTATGTGTGTTACTAACAGCTAAAACACAGCGTCAAGAATTTTTCATGATTAAATTCCATGCTTTTTGTAACAGACTCATATACGAAATAAAACACAACGTATAGTATTATTTTTTTTTTTCAAAAAGTAACTGATAAAACACAACGTCAAGAATTTCTTCATGTTTAATCCAAAACCATGATTATTATAACAGAAAGAATTTATTCATTATTAATCTCATTCCACTCATAATGAAATAAAACACAACGCATAGTATTCAATTTTTTTTTTTTTAAAACTAACTAATAAAACACAACGTCAAGAATTTCTTCATGTTTAATCCAAAAAGAATGAACTGTGAAATGGTGATCCTCTAAGTATAAAAGATAACTGTCATATTTGAATTCAAAGATGGTTTTCACTTTCCATAGAAATCTTATTTTTGGTTTAGGAGATAAAGGCTTCCAAAATTAAAATAATTAAGCAATTACAATTATGCCCTTTTGTATAAAATAACTAAATACCACATGTTAAATGAAAAATGCTTCTTACATTTTGTAGGAAAAGTTGGCTTTGTATCCATACTCGTGCATACTGTATTTGGCTTATTGATGCTATATTAATCTTCTATAGTTGTATATCAACTTTATGGGTCTGGATTTTGAATTTGTGGGTTTTGTATTCAACTTTGTTACATTGACTTTGTTTGATAAATGGAAATTCCATGATCACTGATGTGTTCGAAAACATGTGATGGTGTGTGATTATATACTTTGCAAATTGCAATCATCAAAGTGTATTCATGCATATGAATATTCATAATAATACCAATAATCTCCTTCTTTATCATAAAATAGTAAAAGCATTACATATAATTATTTATATTCCTTTCATTCATTTCTTTTATCATTGACTATACGAACACAACGATTTTAAATATTCTTTTTCAGTTACACTAATTGGACTAGAACTTGATTATGAGATTTTATTTTCAAAGTTGAAAATTTAATTTTAGGAGAATATATTAAAACCTACTATTAAACATTTTTTTTATCATCTAAAATAAAATAAAAAAAGTTATAATCTAAATAAAATTATTATTATTAAATAATATAAAAGTACAACCTATACCCTAGTAAAGTGCCATTTTTAGCACTTAAATATTGAATGCTACGGCTACCCAAACAACCATCATCCCTGTGGGTCCTGCTGCTTTTTTAACAAATGGTCTTTAGTTTCAAATTATAAATTATAAAATGGTTTCATTTTATACTAAAAGTAGCATAAAATCTAGACTCATTCACCATAGATGACCATTAACTATTAAGTTAATTAATAGTAGAAACGAGTCTAAGTAATTTTATCCTAAGAAAATATTTTATGCTTTTCATTTATTTAAGAGCACGTCTTTGTCACAGTGACGAGCATTAAACACTGCCCTTTGGGCGTTAGAAGAGGTGAAAGAGGAGAGGGGTGTAGGCTGCTCGACGCTCATGAGTAGGGGTGCAAACGAGCCGAGCGGCTCGCGAGCTACTCGAGATCGGCTCGAGAAAAAGCTCGAAACGAGCCGAGCCTTATCGAGCCCGAGCCGAGCTTGAGCCTCAAAACAAAGCTCGTTTGTTTATCGAGCCTGAGCTCGAGCCTCACATGTGAAGCTCGTTAGGCTCGTCGAGCCTTATCGAGCCTTAGTGTAAACGAGCCGAGTCGAGCCGAGCTTATTTAAACTTGTTTACAAGCCGACCTCGAACCTAAAAATAAGCTTATTTAGTAAACGAGCCCGAGCCCGAGCTTTACTTATCGAGCTCGCAAGCCTAAAAAGTCTATCATTTATATTATTTTTTATTTAATATACTAATTAATAGATAACAAACGAGCCGAGCCCGAGCCGAGCTCGAGCTTGATAAAATACAAACGAGCCGAGCTCGAGCTTTGAAAACAAAGCTCGAATCGAGCCGAGCTCGAGCCCGAGCTCTCATAAGTTAATCGAGCTCGAGCTCGAGCCTAGCCAAGCTCGGGCTCGGCTCGGCTCGTTTGCACCCCTAAGAAAGCAAGGTGGGCCTCTTGGTATACCAACCAATCATATTCCATCTTTTATGTTCTTTTTCTTTAGTTTATTTATTTAAAATATTATTTTAATGGGTGGTAGATATTAGATAGTGAAAACTTATGAAACCATTACATACTAAAAAAATATTCACGAACCTAGTTCAAGCTTTAGAAATAAAGCTTGAAACGAGGTGAGCTCAAGCGTAAAAAAATACTTACAAACCAAGCTTAAGTTTTAAAAATAGAGCTTGAAATAAGGCGAACTTGACCCTAGAAGAAAACTAGACTTGTTTACACTTTTTAACTCTTTAGTTCATAGCATGTAAAGACTTAAACCCTTACAAACTTACACAGTGGCGGATCTAGAAAATCTTCATAGCGGTAACGTTTTATGAAAAAGCGGTAACGAAATCGAAAAAACGTCAAAAAATGTCAATTTTTTTTTTCAAAATTTACACTACCGACGGAGGCTACCCTTTCTCCTAAGGTAGGTCCGCCCCTGAACTTACACCCATATTAAAAATATGGTCTTTATATTCAGTTGGCAGTAGTTGGCAAGTTGGGTGAGGTTTATGATTGTAATTGGTTTGAACACGGTTTACTCAACTATTTTGGAGTCCAAAGCGGAATAAAAATTGAGGGGTACTCTTAAATATTATCACTGTAACGTATAAACAATGAAAGATCTAGGATTTTTTTATTTTTTTTATTTTTGTGACAAAACCAGTTTCATTAAAGCAGGTGGAGTGTTGGAGTGTATATAAAAAACACTAGGCCCAATTTTATTTTGTCATTTTATTTTATTTTTTGTTAAAGGTGGGTAATAGACGATTGTAGCCACAAAATAAACCATCTGAATTGAATTATTAAACCTTTATTAATAAGTAAAGCTTGAATACAACTTTCTAGTCTTGATGCAGACTCGATCCAATCTTAAGAAGACAAAAAAATGATCTATTTAACTTTACTAATTAAATAACTTTGACGTATAACAGATTAATAAATAATAACATCCTCGTATAGAAACTCAAGTTTTATTGGGCTGTAACTTCAACCACATGCTTTCCAAGCCCATGGCAAATTGAAGTTGGGCCTAATGGGCTTCTAGGACTTGTATGATCCAACTCCATGTGACAGTTTATTATGTGTATATATTGAAATCACTTTGAAGGTTCCACTTCTACAAAGCTTTACTGACCCAAATTTGTCATAGTAATCGTCTTTGTTAATGACATGTATATAAATTGAATTCATGCGACAGTTAACCCTTTCAAATCATCATATAATATAAGGATAACTCGACTTGTTATTTAATACGCGTGTCCCTACTTAACAGGGTTGCTTCGGTTCAACACTCCGAAAGTCAAACTGCACCCGTCAGCCCGAATTTTCTAAACCAAAACAAACCGACTAGCCTAACACGACCCATGCAACCCTACTTTAAACCTAAATCTTTGCAGCAATGAAACATTTAGAACATTGTACAACCACCATTGCAGTGGTCAACTCACCGAACCATATCTACCATCTCTTGATCAGAAAGCGAGTTACCCACAACCTCAGTTTTACCACAGAAACCTTCATCTCCCAGATTCTCATGACAGCACTTTATAACTTTAATCTGCTTTTGTACCTCCCAAAACCCCGTGCTACTGCGTTTTCTTCTCCCATTGATACTTACAGGTGCATCTTCCACCATAGTTTGACTCTCATGACCGTCTTTGACTCCATTGACTTTGGCCATTGAGCTGTACTTCAAAGTTTTCTCGTGTAATTCTGAGATGTTGTGATCACATATTTTAAATCCCTGCTGTTCCAGTACCAATAGCCAGCCTGTGTTTTTTTAAACGATCAGTGTATTAGCATGAGTGTGTGGGAATGTACAAGTTTGATAAAAAGAAGAGTTAACTGTCATTTTCGTCCTTGTTTGTTCAATTATGCCAGTCCAAACTAAATTTCAAATTTGTACCATTTCCGTCCCAGACATTCTTGAAACATGCTAGTTTAATCCAAAAAGTTAACGCTCATTAGTTTTGATTGTTAAACGAGGGGTAAAAAGGTAATTTTCCATTTTTGTTTTCTTTTTCATTCTTTTACAGCTCATTTAACAGTCAAAGTTAATGAATGTTTACTTTTTGGATTAAACTGGCATGTTTCAAGAATGTCAGCAACAGAAATGGTACAAATTTGAAATTTGGTCTGGACTGGCATAATTGGACAAACCACATGGACAAAAATGGCCGTTAACTCTAAAAAGAAAGTACCAATAATGTCCTTTGGGGATGAAATATCGGGTACGGTTGGTTTCACACTTGTTACGCCGGTGACCCATAAAATTATCTGCTGTGGCAGCTGAGACGCTGAAAAGGCGTTGCGATAACAACTGACTCCAACATGGTCACCATTTTCACTACAACCCATAAAATTCACAAACATTATCCACTTTAAAATATACATATTTTGTTGTCTTGATGACATTTATTATGCCTTACCTTGCAAACTGCAATGCTGAGTTTGCGACAAACAGCCATAAGATTACAATCTCTTTGTACTGAGCATCGTCAAGGGAGGTATCACAGCTAAGAAACGGGCCAAAATCCAATGCAACATCATAAAGCAGTCGCCTGAGGATGAGTTCATCCGGTGCAGCCTGTGGATATATACAATTATACATATATTATATATCTCTATTTTATAGGCGTCAGTTGTAGTATGACAAGATAAAAAGTCGGTTGGTATAAAATAACTCACCAAAAGCTCTCCAACTGGCAAACTTGGTTCCAGCAGTAGTTTAAAAAGCATTACTGTGAATTGATATTAAAAAACCGAAATTATTACCAAGAGAATGAATTTGTAGTTGCTTAAGCCTTGAAGACTAGCATGGTTCTTTCGACTTTGACCCAAACAAACTTCTACAAGTAGAAAATGCTAATAAGTATAATGCGGTTAACGAACTTAAAAACTTTCTAACCAAGTAAGTAACAACTGTTTAAAACCACTAAGGCTAAAGGGTGTGGGGGTCATCGTTGGGACATGATTCGCCACCTAGGAACATGAATAGAAGGCTACACCGCCCCCTTGCCTGATCCACCATGGTTCGCATGGATTAAACCATGGCAACTATGGTCCTCCTTTCCATTTTTCAAGAAACCCTTTCCTTTTTCTTTAGACAAAGATAAATTAAAGCGAGCGCCCAGGCGCGCCTAGGCGCAAATAAGGCCCCGGGCCCAACAAATCGCCCTGAGTGCGCCTCGCGACTTTAATAACTATGTTAATACCATAGTTATTAAAGCGAGCGCCCAGGCACAAATAAGGCCCCGGGCCCAACAAATCACCCTGAGTGCGCCTCGCGACTTTAATAACTATGGTCATGACCACACCCTTAGGGTAGTGGTTTTGGATGGTGGATTAGAGGTGGGTGACATGACACTGACGTGGAGGGTCATGGTGGTCATGAGGGTCATGACCACACCCTATAGCCGAATAATGTGATATCATATCTAAAATTAGTCGTCAACAACAAATTTGGAATGTATATCTAATATCTACCAGATTCACTACAATAAGGAAACTGCCTACCAAGACCCGAATGCATTAACCAAACACAAATTTGAACTAATGATGCTAACATCTAGATCAATTAAGCAACATTCAAGCATGATGATATAGTGGAATTAAAAGATCTCGAAAATTCCTCACCTAAATACGACGTATTCTTCTTAAACCCCTGAATAATCTGAGCAGCACAACTCTTAACATCCTTATCGAAATCCACCCGTGCCACCCCTGAATCAAACATCAAACACAACCTAAACAAAAACGCCTCAACCATAACAACCGCAGCAAGATACCTCATCCCACAATCCCCAACAATCCCCCTACGCATATCCTCACTCGAAAGCGGAAAAAACAACTTAAAACCGTCTACACGACCTTCATTCCGCCTAACCTGATCCGCTATCCAAATCGGCACTAAACCAACCCAACCAGCCCCAACCTCTTCGCCCACCAAACCGTTACTATTATTACTACAACACATAATAATGTGACCGACTATCGCATCCGCTAACCCTACAATCTCATTCCTTAACCTAGAAACATCAAACTTAAAGTTAACTAAAGAGTATAAAACCGGAGCAACAACCGACACTGACTTAAAACAGTTATTATTATGAGACCGGTGACGAAAGGAGACTAACGAGTGAAACAAGTCGTTAACCGAAAGGAATAAGCGATGAGAATCGGTTACAGCGGTTGAGTTAAGGGTTTGAAAAGTGATTGCGGAGTAAAACCAGATGAATTCAAGGGGTGGATCAGTCATGGACTGGATCAAGCGGAAGAAAATGGAAGTGAGTTCGGAGAAATCGGTTCTGCCGTTGTGGAATTCGGTTAGAAAGTGGTAGATGGATTCGTTGAGCATGGGTTCTAGGGTTTCGAATAATGGTGGACTCAGGGTTTGAGGTTGTTTCATTGTGTTAATTGAGTGGTTTGAAGCAGAATTTTGGAAGAAATTGGGGAAGAAATGCAGGATTTGAGGTTGAATTTGTTGAGGTGAAATGAGATGCTAAAACCCTAATAATGGTGAGAAGTCACAAGGAAGGAACGAGGGAATTTTAGGGGCTTTTCATGTAACGGACATATTTTGAATTTCTTTTTACAAAAATCTATTTTTTATTTAAATAAGACTAGGTATTTGTGTTTTCAAACAAGTATTTTATCAATTGTAAGTTTGTATGTTGTGTATTTTTTCAACGAAGACATCAAGTTTTAATCATTATTAATCTGGGTTGATGCTTGATTGTTGTAAAGGCTATAGTCAATTAAAACTATGGACTTTTATTAGGCTGATCGGAGAGGGGGGGGGGGGGCGTCCCTGTCGTCTCCGTCTCCTGTCGACGTCTAAGCTGGGTCACCTTTTATTTTCTTTATAAATATATACCATTTATCCTCCGTTTCAAACCAAATCTTCCCAATCTCTCTCATTTCTTTATACATTTCTTAAAATTTTATAAAGTTTTAGTCATGTCCTCTTCGTCATGGTGTTCGTCATCTCCGAGTGAAGGCGATTTGTTTTTTGCAAACGTCGTAATGCAGGCATCAGATGGTCATCGAGGAAGAAGAAGATGAAGAAACCATGTCACAACCACGAACTAGACAACAAAGACATCAAGTTATAAGTGTTTCTTTAATCATAATTAATCCGTGTTGGTGTTTGATTGTTGTAAAATCTATAGTCGATCATACTGATGACTTTTGATACATGAAACATTGAAAGTTGCGGAATTAGGAGTTATGGACATGATGATCGGTTGTGTATAATACATAAAGAGCAATGAAGAATAAAAGAGGAAAAGGGTAGAATACAAAAAGAGTAATAGAAAAATGAAAAGAGAAGAGCTAGTGTACAATACAAAAAGAGCAATAAAGAAGGTTATCTAGGAGAAGATACGTAGAAGCACAAAAAAATGATCAAAATCAGGTACGCTCTGATACCATATTAGAGATAAGATGTTAGTAAAAATAGAGTATACCTCTTAATATAGAGATCACTGACTAACAAACTTTAAGATATTTCCAACAACATCTAACAAACTTTGATACTTATATGTATCAACTCACTCTTCAAAGTCTCTAGTTTCTTTACCCCTCTAAAACTCTCGTATCTAAGAGCACACCGAACGCATATCCATCTCATTCATGTGACACCTCAGAAATTTTAATCGAATCATATGGCAATACTCTGATAACTCTCAAATATTCTCGATATGTTGGACGAGAGGGGCCAAATTCATAAAAACGAAAGATAAATCAAGTCGAGTGGTTAAAGATGGACAAATGCCAAAATATTGGCTTCTGACGGTCTCTTACGAACACCAAGGCATATGCATTCCAGTCCATAAGGCATTTCAAATTTTGTGGGCGCTAGAGGTCCTTACGGACCGTAAGCCAGTACCCTTACGATCCGTAAGGGGTCTGCAGACTGCAGCTGGCAGCTGCATCTGCTACCTTCTGACACCTCTCTCGCAATTTTTCCACTTTCTTCCACCTTCTTCCACCTCGCTACACCTGGTACGCCACTTAGCATCACCACAAGGCTTCGGGGACATGTGACATCATCTTATAAATCTTGTGCAAGTATAAATAGAGGCCTTGGTGAACCTCATTTCTTGCACCATTCAATCTTTCTTCCTTTCTTTCATTTGGAACAGCTTCCGGATCAAGAAGCCTCCTTATCTGAAGTTCAATCTTTCCCTTGAACACTTGTAAGTGATCTATCTCAGCCTTGTTCCATTTTAGGCTAGTTATTACCCGAAAGTCAAGCAAATTGACTTTTGCTTTGACGTTCAGTTATGACCATTTCAGTCAAGCTAAAGTTAGAATCGAACATGGCTACGTAATTGTAATAATGAAGGTGTTAACACCTTGTGATAGCACCCTCTGAAGATCACGTTAAGTTAGTAAAATGACGGGTCAAAGTTTTATTAAATAAAAGTCAAAACGCAGATTTTTGCAAATTACGCTAAATGAACTTCTAAGTATAGAAACCTTAACTTTTGACATCATAACAGTTTATATAACATACTAGGACATGTTTGATCATCCCCAACTCGTTATTTCCTGCTTAGAACTCATTTCGCAACCGAAAGTCAATCAATTTGACTTCTTCTTTGACTTTCGATTCTGACCAGTTTGAGCAAGTTTAGAGACTTATTAAGGGTTATAATATAATCATATTATTGTAGGGAATAACCCTTAGAGGTTATACCTTCTGATCATATCGTTTGTCGGGTTTATTGCAAAGTCCACATATTATGCCAAATAAATGCTCAAAATGCCCTTATGGCACAAAAGATGGTTTTAAAACCAAATAAGCATGTAATCTGATTATGAAACTGATGTTATGATAATATGAAATATATTTTGGCATATGTTACTTGTCTTAGACTCATTCGACCACCCGATACCGCATATGCGCGTACGATTAGTTTAATAAGCATAAATTATATAAACTAGTCGAATCGGGTCAAAACCTTTCCAAATTATTTCTGATCAGAATGTTTGGTTATTTGACCCATATCATACAAGTCCTTGTACTCGGAAGGGTATAAACCACATTCTACCCGGATTCCGCTTAATCTAGCGAACCGTACTTATATTTTATAGTTAACCGGTCAAAGTCAAATGACTTGCATAAGGCCCGTTAACATTCTAACGGATCATAGTTCTGTTCATTCTAGATTAGAAGCCTTCAGTAAATTTAACATCTTTTAGTTATTTTGATTAATGGTTGTGTTAAATGCCTTTAATTGTAAAGACTAGCACATGTAAATACTCTTAGCCTAATTTCCCTATACGGGCTTGAGATATAGCACTAGCAACTTAGTCGGGTATTGAATCATGGGCGAATGATGTTTAAAATTTAAATAATCTATTTTAATTCGTTTTGCTTGATAATTTAAACATTGGCGATTAATACGACTGTGTCCTGGATATCTTCAGCTCATTTAATTGCAGGTGGCCACGACCTAAGCGCGGGGTGTAGGCATACATCTAACAGATGCTAATGCTATTTTATATTATATTGGAAATGTGGCGTGTTGGTTAATCATGTACCGGCGTTTAGTTTCGGTCCCCATATGTATTGAAAAACATGTATAACTGGTAACAAGATTCATTATCTTATCCCAAGTTATTTTTAAAATGATATACCAAATGTATCAAACACTTTTGAAAAGATTTTCAAAAAGAGTCGGTTAATTATATTTACCAGTGAAAGTTGACGTATTTTTAATATACAGAATAGGCTGGAGCGGTTCGGTCTAGGCGATTTGTAATTTGCAACTCCATGAAAGACCTATTAGTCTCAAGTCTCATTTTATTATATTCGGCTTGCTTGTGGATCTTTTTAAGTACGATTAGTCTGTATAATTATTTTTGAACTTTCGGACACTTAAGTTTGTACTTTTATATTTTTAATTTAAATTTTCATCTTCTACTGTGCTTTGTAATTGATGATATTAATCGTCACGCATAAACTATAAGTCTGAACCCACCTAAAAATCAGGGTGTGACAATTTAACATACACTTAATAAAGAGATGCCTTTCGAGTGTCATCCAATAAAAACCATTTGAATCTAAAAGTGCTTAAAGAAAAATTAAGGGTGGTCAAAAATTACTAACTATTAATATATATTACTAAATGAATTGAAATAAATAGTGATTTTAATATTATAATAATATATAGTTTTTTAATACTTTTATTATTTTAATATTATAATAATAGTTATTTTCTTTACTTTTTAACTTTAATCCTTTTTTTAATATCAGGTGTTTGGATAAGCTTGGTGTCAACCAGTATCGAGCCAGTACTAGTATCGAAAATACCGGTATGGTCCTGTTCGGTGTTAGTACATGAAGGTAAAACCGACACTAATACAGAAAACACCAAAGTTGGTGCCGAATTGATATTTGAAATCTTTTGGTTCGGAAAATTCAGTGCTGCTACCCGGTACCATTTGCTCATCTCTAATCACGGTTACCGTACGAACAACGGTATCGTACAACTTTTTTTGTTGATTTTCTTCAACTTATAATTTTTTTCTTTTTTTAGTTTCAGGGGTAGGGATGAGCTTGGTGCCAACCGATACAGAATCAAAAAACGGTAGTGAACCGGTACCAGGAACGCCAAAAGTCGGTACCGAATTGGTACTTAAGATCTTTCGGTTCGCCAAATTTGATATCGGTACCCAGAACAATTTGTTCATCTCTGACCACGAGTTTCATACGAACAACATCGTTACCATACAACTTTTTGGTTGATTTTCTTTCGGTTATCTTTTAGTGTTTTTTCTACATTTTCTTTTTATTCTTGTCAGCAATTCGGTTCGCAACACGCTCGTAGTGATTTCAAAACACATGTAATCACAGACTAAATAGCAAAAGAAATTCGCCGCAACGTGACGAACTTCTTTAAACCTAGTTATATATAATATAAAAGTAAAGAACTTCTAGAGTAGTTTTTTTATTACTATATTATTATTATTATTTCGTCCTTTAGTTTATTTTGTCATTTATTGTAAACTTTCATTTGCACTACATTTAGTTTAATTATTGTATTCTTTTTCTTTTACTTTGAACAAATTACTTTTTTACCCCTAAACATTAATAAAGTTATTATACAACTCCTAAACCGATCGAATTCCCATCATTTTCTTTTCCGTTTTTACCTTTGTTATTTATTACATTGTTTACATTTTCTTATTTTTTATCTTTAAAGCCGAGTTACGACAAAGATATCATAACACATTTAGATATTATTTTGTCATGGTGTGCGATGTGTTCTGAATTTTAACCACGTCCCTGCGCAACGCGCGAATGACTATTACCCTAGTTATATTTATATTAATTACGTGCAACACAACTTTTTTTTCTACAAACTTTTTCTTTGTTTTGCTAGATATGAGTAATTGATCACAACCTTAACCTAGTAACCTAGTAGTTACTGTAAATTATACCTTTTTAAAAGCTTTAGATTCGTAGCAAAACTTATGCATTTTCTACAAAGATTTTGCATATAAGGGGAATGGTCACTCTAGGGTAAGTACCATAGCTCTGACCAACCATCACTGGCCACATCAAAAGTGCACAAGTACCCATTAACTAATAAGTGGTGACGACACCAACACTAGCCGCAAACTTTTATTTTTTGTTTTTTAATTTAAACAATGTCAATTGTTAATTAATATAAAAAATAAACTTCATTAAAATGAAATTAGAAATGCATAATTTAAATTATAAAAACCGGAAATAAATAAAAAAATGACAATTTTTAAAATAAAACGTCCTTGAAATCCGGTAAATGGCTCGTCGGCCAACCCCATTTTTTCTTCAAGTTCTCGTTTGCGGATTACAAAGACTTTTCGCACTTCGACTGTGAGATTTTCATGAGGCGCACTATACGTTTGAAAATCTCTATCTCTCGCTGCTTGCGCGACACTTTCGCGTTGTTCGTTAATCAAGGCCTTAGAGATTTGGATATTTTCTTCTTTTGCCTTAGCCAACTTTTGCATCATCGCTTACTTCTTTTGGGTTTGAGAGCTTATTTCGTCAGTTACCAATCCATGTTGGCTTGTAGTTTGGCTCGACGAACCGGGAGTTCTAACTTGTGCCCTCCTAATTGTTCAAGTCTGGTACCGACTTATCGGTTATCAGATGTCCCAAAGTTAGCCGAATCCGAAGATTTTCTCTTGCTAGAACTTCCACCGGAATCTTCATTCAACAAGTTGATTTGACCCTATTTGGCCGCTTCTGTAACAACGTTCCACGCAAGACCGTGCTTGAATGCTTGTTTATGTTTTGCTAGAAAGTCCTCTTGCATCTTTTCCAAAACTTTTAAATCATTGCAACCGCTTTTACGAATGCGATCCTATATGTTTAAAAAAACAATGAAATTATAAAACCATTACAAGTTAAATTAAATTAAAAATAAATAATATATTTTACCGCTTGAATGTAGAGGTCGTTGAACCAATTAATTTTCCTCAACATTAAAGTCCATTTTAAGTTTGGTTGATCGTGCGTTTGGTTGGCACTACCCCCAAGCCCAACGGAGTTTTTGTGGACCGCTTTCCACAAACCATCTTTTCTTTGGCGGTTTCCTTTTTGTCGGTCAATCAATACATGGAGAAATGCTTTAGCCAACTTTTCTTCCTCCTCGGGACTCCACTCCATTTAGTTTGCCCGGTTAGTGAATTTTCCCATTTTGTTGCCTTTAGTGTTTCCCACAATCTCCTCTACATGCTCTTCACTTCTAACTTGCATTTCTTCCAAACTAGGATCAAATTGCGTTTCTTAGACGTATTCCTCATCACCCTCATCTTCTTCAACGTCTTAACGTAGTGGTAGCTCTCGTTCTTCACTTTCTTCTACAAAATGACATGGGTTTCTATACGACCCAAACGGTTCGAAATTTTGCATCATTTCCGGCAACAAATCAAGCCGAACCGATGGAACCATAGGCTGGGAAAAAAAATTGTTTGGATGTTGCCCAAACACATAGGTAGGTGTAATGTGTTGAGTAAGAGGAGGTTGTGCATGTCACCATCAAAAGGACCACCTTGGTCGAACCGGCACCTCTTTTGCTTGAACCGGTTCCTCGTTTGCTCGATCCGACACCTTTAGATTTTTTATGTGAATCCATTGTAGAGACTTTTGTGGATTTTGGTAACGAAGGATTTTGAGAGTGTGTGTTTAAATTATGTGGGCATAAGAAATATATATAGTATTTAAAAATTGATTTTTTTAAAGAGATGATCGTTGCACAACGGTCAAAGTATCGAAATCATCAACTTGGACGCGGGTTTCTCAGCTGGCCTAGCCAACCCGCTATGGTGGTGGCGATGTGCTGGCACGGGTTGGAACCCGGAAAAGGGTACCCGCTTGATACACCGCTCCCTCCCTAATTAAAAGTAAAAAAAAAAACTATTGATGTGCTGAACTAAAGTAGATAAACGAAATGTATGTGTATATTTCAGGCAAGTAAATTTTATCTTATGTACCATACAAATATATTAAAGAGTAAACTTTCGTTTTGCTCCCTGTGGTTTGGTCACTTTAACGGTTTTGCTCCAAACCTTTAAAAATAGTCATTTTACTCCCTGATATTTCAGTTTTTTTTTTTCCAGTTTGCTCCCCGCCTCTAACTCCATCCAAATTGTTTGTTTTTCCATTAGGGAGCAAACTGACAACAAAACCAAAATATCAGGGAGTAAAATGGCTATTTTTAAAGGTTTGAGGCAAAACCATTAAAGTGATCAAACCACAGGGAGCAAAACGGAAGTTTACTCTATATTAAAATAGATATGTGGAATAATGGATTTTAATAATCCTAACTATTAGCCGTTGGCCGGTAACGGTTTTAACTTAAAAAATAACCAGTGGTGGTCCCACCTTTTCATATATTGTAAAATAATGGACCCTTACTAAACTGGAAATTATAAGGGGACAAAAAGAAATTAAGGTTCTGTTAGTAAAGGTCCATTAGTTTACAATATGTGAAAATGTGAGACCATCACTGGATATTTTTGAAGTTGAGACCATTACCGGCCAACGGTTAATAGTTTGAATATTAAAATTCATTATTCCTTGATATATTCATGATTTTCTCAATCATTGATTTAAATAAAAAAATCTATTTGAAGTAAGTGTAAAGAAGTAGAGCTTGCAATTTATCAAACTACATATTAACACAACATAACTCTACGTAAAACAACGACTTTGTGTTTAGAGTAAATAGGTTTGGGTCAAACACGGATCAACACATTAATGACATGATTGAAAACATGTCTAGACGGATTCAAGTCATTCAACCTATCTATAACATACATAAGCACATTTGACTTATCATATTAAGTGTGTTAATAGGTTCGCATGGCAGGTCTATGACCCCTTTATCTACATGTCATAATTTTATAGCTTTATAAATGATAAAATCTGTTATAGTAAACAAGGTTTGTATTTTTAGGTAACTTTTGTTTAATCATTATTTTGGTGTCTTGTTATTTCTTAACGATATAGTGAGCCGCATCAATAATCATGTTATACATGTCAGGTTATGCGTCTTATTGTATTGCATATATTCAAATGTGTTTGACATGTGTCACTACTTACCCGTGTCAATTAAAGGGTTAGATCTAATATAATTAATTGTGTTGTATAACCTGAATATTAAACACTAGTAATATTCCCCGCGCGTTGCGGCGGGTCTACGATTCGTTTTATGATAAGATTGATATGGTTTCAGCACTCGGTATAGTAACTAAAGGATACAACCAAAAAATAAAAGTAATGATATGACCAAAATTATGTCGACACGTGTTTTACAATGCTTGAAAACCATAAAAACGAATAGTGGTTCCAATAATAACGATACAGTACCATTGTTGTTCGGTCGAAATCAACAGAGCATTGATGTTGCTAAGACGGTGTCAGGTTAGATAGTCATGGTAGTACCAACACTCGCCATAGCTTACAATATATAAAATATATTCTACACTGCTACCGAAGTTGTGCACACGGTATTGGTTCATTTCGTCACAATAAAAATATAAAAAATCAATTATATTTTACCCGTTCGATTCAACCAAAATTTATATTGAAATATAAATAAAAATAAGCAAGTCGTAATGCTATTTTCTAAATTTTATAAGGCATTACCTATATTATTAAAATAATATAAAGGATAAACAATGTCGACATATAAAAAAACACTAAATGTAGATAAAAAAATAGACACGTCGTAACTGCATACTAAAAAATTATAAAATATCGTTTTGATAAAAGTTATAATAGAAAAACAAAATATGTTTAATTAATATAATAAAATACTTAAAAAGTAGAAAAAAATATAATAACAAATAAAACTTTATTTACTGTTCATGAGCACTTTCTTTTAATAGTTTTATATATATATATATATATATATATATATATATATATATATGGCGGCAGCCACTTCCTTTTCGTCTGATGTAGGGATGGCAAAAATACCCGAGCCCGACGGGTATACCCGAAACCCAACACAAATGGGACGGGTATACCCGATACCCGACGGGTATTGGGCCGGGTATGGGTTTAATTTTAAAAAATTTCGCGGGTATGGGTCGGGTATGGGATTAGGTGATACCCGACCCGATTACCCGAAACCACATACCCGTTTACCCGAACTATATACCCGATCATATACCCAAAGTTTTTAATTTATATTTTTATTTTCCATTAACCCTTATCTATTAGTGATTTATTTTAGTATGTTCATAATGTGAAAAAATAAATTTTCTTTTAGCATATGTATTTGATGATAGTATTTATATTTTGTATGTTGTGAAGTATATACATATAAGTATATAAATATTATAAAGTTATTATTAACTAGAATTGAGACCCGCCGCAATGCGGCGGGGATTCTTTAGTTATAAATAAGTAAATCTAGGACCCGTACGTTATGTTAAACCTGTCAAACAGGAAAAAAATAGACGATGTCCATCCACAACCGCACGTTGCGTCGTGTTAACTCGTAAAATTTAGAATGAAACGTAAAAACGTTAAATCACGTTGCAATGTGTTAAGTCACAAAATTTAGAACCAAACATAAAGCTAAAAATTTGCGAAAAACGAAAACTATAAAGGACCAAAGTTGAAAGTAAAAAAAGTTGTTAGGATAGATTGCCAAAGATAAAAAGTTTTGGGTTAAAAGTAAAAAAAATAGTTTTGGGTTAAAAGTAAAAAAAAAAAAAACAGTTTTGGGTTAAAAGTAATTTATGAAATACTTTTGGGTGAAAAGTAAAAAAAACAATTTTTTTTTTTGGAAAACCCCCAAAGCCAAGCTTACGACATCCATATGCATAACCATTTTTTCTTTGAAAAACCCCCAAAGCACACCACGCGTTGCGGCGGGGCGTAAAACGATGTCAAATAGTACTAACGTCACACAACCGTTATTGACCACCAACACTGACTCGACCTAGGATTTGCGTGTTGCGACGAACCTGTCAAACATGAAAAAATAGAGGTAAAAATGTTGAACCACACATGTACGTTGCGCCGTGTTAACTTGCAACATTTGAAACAAAACATAAAAAAAAAGTTGAACCACACTCGTATGTTGCGTCGTATTAACTCGGAAAATATAGAACTATACATAAAACGAAAATCTGCCAAAGATGAAAAGTATAAGTGAGAAAAGTTGTGAAGTTAAATTGCAAATAATAAAAAGTTTTGGGTTAAAGTAAAAAAAAACATATCATGTAGGGTTAAAAGTGGAAAAGGTAGAAACCTTTGGATTAAAAATAAAAAATCAAATTTTTTTTGAAAGACACCCAAAGCCAAAAGTACAAGTCATCCAAGCACAAAATAGTTGGTAATTTATATAGGTTTTAATTTATGCTAAAACTTATATGTATGTAATGTATATTTTAATTTATAATAGTTATTACATAAATAAAATTATATAATAATTATAATAGTAAAAAATGTATTTGGAAATCCCAATGTAAATTTTTTAACAAACTAATGGGTATACCCGATACCCGCGGGTATACCCGGTACCCGACGGGTAATTACCCGACATATACCCGACGGGCATTGGGTCGGGTATGGGACATGATTTTACAACCGGGTATGGGTTTGGGATTGCCAATACCCGACCCGAACCCGATCCATTGCCATCATGCCTTGCGTCTCCTGATGTCGGATCTGTCAATCCCTAGTTGAATCCGTATGTATATATGATAGTGGATGTATGTATCAATGTTTGACCAATTTTCTTAGGTATCTCACTAAAGTCACTCAAAAAGTTTTTTGTTTCTCTAAAATCGCTTACGTAGGCCATGTGTGGCTTAACTTTTGAAAACAATACATGATTTTTTTAAGAAGTTATTAAGTGTTATGGAATGGGATCAAATATAAACACTTAAGTTTGTAAGAACCATAAGAACCAATACATAATTGACAAGTTCCATCAATAAAAAATTAGTTTAGGGGTAATTTAGACTTTTTGACCATATTTATTTATAACTAATTAAAAATAATTACAAAAAATATAATCAGCACAACACTATATAATTAGCACAACATCATTAATCGTTCTTCATTATCAGCACATCGTCCTCGAATCGTTCTCCATTATCAACATAAACGACATTAGCACAACATCTTCAATCGTTCTCCATTATCAGCACACCAGATGTGCTGATTATATCTACTTTTGGTGTTTGTTTGTATTATTTTGTAATTAACACATAATCAGCACCTTATTAGCACAAATATAAAACACCTTTTGTTAACTTTTTTTAAAAAACACTTTTATAAATACAAAAAGGTATAACAATATGGTACTCATATTAAAGATAAAAAAATACTTGATTTTATGGTATATATTTTTAAAAAAAATAATGAAGTATATAAAAGTTATTTTAGTTTAAAAAACCTTGGTGGAATTTGTATTTAATAGAAAATGGTCAAATGACTAGCAATTTTACAAAATTACCCCTAATTTGTTAGTAGTAATTTTTAATTATAAGAGTTTTATTTATAATCAATATCAACCCTTGATTTAAATTAACAATGGTTCAGATCTGTTCTTACGGTTCTTATAATTAGCACTGTTTGTACAGGATCTCAACCCAAGTGTTATTGACTTTTACTCTCACATAATAATTTCATACCAAATACCTTTTAACTTTTCAAAAAGTCAATAAGCTAATAAGTCACTAAAATAAGCAATCCCAAACACCCCTTAAACTAGTTGCATCAGTGACCCAAATTTTAAGGTGGTCGCCACGTAGAGAAAAATTGAAAAAAAAATATTTTTAGGGAAAGCCTCACGACGAGGTATATATGGCAATATAGGTTGCAACCAATTCAAACGCAATGTGTAAATCATTGAGTGGTTCTCATATCATTTTTTTTCTAGTGACTTATAATTAGGGGTGCAAATAAGTCGAGCAGCTCGCGAGATACTCGAGATCGGCTCGAGAAAAGGCTCGAAATGAGCCGAGCCTTATCGAGCCCGAGCCGAGCTTGAGCCTAAAATAAAGCCCGTTTGTTTATCAAGTTAATCGAGGTTGAGCCTGATCGAGCTCGGGCTCGGCTCGACTCGGCTCATTTGTACTCCTACTTATAATTCAAACAACATATGGTTAAATTTAAAAGTAGTGAGCAAATGGTTGCCCGACCGGCAACCGGGTGACATGTGTACCTTGATTAAACTTAATACTACCACATCAAAGTACCATACCCTTCTTCCCTTTACTAATCAGATCATTTAGTTACTCGCAGGTCAGAAGTTTTATTGCTTTTTAGACGGGTATTTTAGATATAATTAAATTGCAATACATCTAACGACCAACGGAAGACTTCATTCGCTTGCCCATTAACTTTAAAAATATATAAATATACAATTTTGCTTAAGTATATATTTTTCGTGAGAATTGTGTTATAAATTATACTAAAAGAGAGTTCTTTCAAAATATAACACCATTAGATGCATTAACTTGAGCTTGGAATTGAACCTTTTTTTTAATATTTTATATTATATAATTACAATGTACACTATTCAATAAAACAAACACCTTAAACTGTACAAAAACCACCATGCATTCATCTCAGTTACAACCTTCAAATTTCTTAAGCATTCTAAATGCCATATCGATGCAACAACATCTTTTAGTTCCGAAACCGCCTCTCGTAGACATTCTGGAAAACCCTCTCGTAGACAAACTTGAAGATCCCCCGGTTAACGCACTGCAAAACCCTTCACGTGAAAGTACTGAAAAACCCTCCCATAGACGAACTTGAAAACCCTATGATTTGATGTAGTAGAAAGCCCTCATGTTGAAGCACCCGAACGGTTAACGATTTAGACAGGATTGGGCTTTTAATGTTCAGATGATTTTGACGGCAGTCCTTATTGCGATCCATTCGAAGATGACCTGATAGAAGAAGAGGTTCGACGGAATCTTTGTTTCACTAAGCAATGAATCCCGGTCGCCCCCTTTAACCCTCAACCCCCCTCCCTGTGACAACACGAGATTCCAAGGTTTTCCTCTACGCGTTACTTGTAACTTGTGCTTGTTTGATGAACAAGTGAGGTACTTTTACGTATGGTTATCTATTAATTAACCTAATACAAGTTTATGTTTTATAATTACTCAACTAAAGTCAAACTCTCCTCACTAAGATTAGGATTTTCGTCATCATCATCACCCAATGAAACTTGGACCTTCGCCACCAACATCGCTCGACGAAGCATACTGTTCGTCGAGCATTGCTTTGCCAAAAAGGGCTTCGGCCCAGTTCTCCTTCTCGGCCCAACATCCACGAACCCAAACACTGGGCCGACCCATGTGTTCGAATACATACGCATACAAGATTTCGAGGGGATTTCATTTATCCCAGACTCACACAAGGTAGCGAAACCCTAATCTCTTCTACATGGGACAGCGACAATCCCTTCCTTTCTCTCTCTCTTGGATCGGCGATGCCTACCTCCGTCGAAGTTCTCTTCCTTACGGAGCCCCTCATCTATTTCGTTCTAGTAAACGGTAAGTATGATTCGTCTGTTTTGATTGTGGTTAATTTCGTGATTTCATGTTGAGTTGTATGGTGTGAATGTTCATCAGTTTTTGTCGTGTTTGGCTACATGATTACATGTCGAGTGGTAGAGATTAGAACACAGGTTGAGTCCTGATCACAAATCAAGTTAGATAAGGGTCTTGTATGATCGGTTGCAATGTTACTGTATGAATGTGAATTGGAAAACACAATAGTGTTAATTGATGGGGTAGTGTTGATGCGTGTCAGTGTGTATATATTTTATATATATATTTAAGCCCTTTTTACACTTTTAGCCAAGTTTTAAATTTATAAAACACGATATTCACTAACACTAAACACACATATGGGCAAGTGCACCCATCGTGGACGTAGTATAGTGTTGGTAAGATACCGAGGTCGTCCAAGGACACAAGAGCTTTTAATACCGGTTTATCCTCAACGTCTAATCAAATCAAAAAGTTAGAAAAATGTTTTAAACTTAAGAAAAATAAAAACTAACTAAATGCTGAAAAATAAAAATAAAATAAAAACAGATAGACAAGATGAATCACTTGGATCCGACACGTGTATTAGTATAACCTTTGATTATTTTCGCACTTTTGCACTTGTTTAAGAGATTATCTTAGTTATTGTAGTAGGCCCCTCTTTTGAAGGCGACGTTACCCTCAACCCAGTAGTTTGAGTCAGCAAGGATACAATCCTAAAGGGTCGGATTATTGAAAGATAATGAATTAAGTTATTAATGCAAATTATGGTAGGCCCCGCTTTTGGCGGTGACGTTACCCTCGGCTAAGTAGTCTGAGTCAGCAGGGATACAGTCCTAAATAGCCGGGTTATAGTATTAATAGTAGTTAACTTATGAGGGGGTCAAAGAGTTTGGATCCCCGCCATCCAATACCTATGGGCATTGAAGGAGATC
This sequence comes from Helianthus annuus, assembly GCF_002127325.2. NCBI lineage: Eukaryota > Viridiplantae > Streptophyta > Magnoliopsida > Asterales > Asteraceae > Helianthus > Helianthus annuus. The sequence continues at coordinate 27,536,440 of NC_035438.2, read as the reverse complement.
CTACTAAATTTGACCCAGGTCCCAAGCAGGACCTCTAAACGCTGAACAAGGGCAAGACCCTTACCAAACCGTTCCCTTAACCCCCGACCAGGTAGCCAACATACCTCCATATAGACCGTGGAGATATGAATGGTGAAAATCTTTTATTTTATATAGACAGTAAAATAACGCCAAGACACCACGGACAAACGATAAGGAAAGATCACCTTCAACATAAGTAACTAGTTATTAAAGTCATTAATACAAAACCAAATAAAAAGTGCAAAAGATTAAAAATAAAAAGTATTATACTAAACACTTGTCTTCACCAAGTGATGTAAGAGACTTAGGCAAACATGGCCTTGATTGTCAAGAACTCTTACGATCAATCTTGGATCCCGAGACGACTCACACACTCTACGATGGACAATGGATGATGGTGGTGGATGATGGTGTTATGGTGGTGGTGGGTGGTGGATGAGGTGTGAGAGAGGTGGTGTGCCAAGGGATGAGAGAGAATGAAGCCAAGCTCCTCTATTTATAGGCTGAACAGAAGGCTGGACACGGCCCCGTGTCCGCTGGACACGGCCCCGTGCCCGCCTGACACTCTCTCTCCTCATTAATTGTAATTGCGAATTACAATTAATGCGCCTGCTGTACTTTCACCACGCCCCCGTGCTCGCTGGACACGGCCCCGTGGTGGGCAATGGAAGCTTCTACTGGTTTGTCTTTTATGCTGCTTCCTGGGCACGCCCCCGTGTTCGCTGGACACGGGGCGTGTTCAGACTCTGTTTCTTCTCCTTTGCCTTGGGAGATGCCGTTGAGGGTCCGGGCAGTCCACTTTTGTTCCTTTTCTTGTATTTATGGTAGAATTAGTTGTCTTTTTGCTTCTTTTGTGATTTTGAGCTCATTTCATCCTGAAAATACAAAAGGAAGACAAAAACACTCTTTTTCCAACATTAGTACTTAAAAAGGGTTAGTTTTATGCCTTAATTGATGTGATTTATATGTTGCATTTTACACACATCAAATACCCCCACACTTGAACTTTTGCTTGTCCTCAAGCAAAACTCTTTAAATGTGGCTTACACTCCCAAATGGAATAGGTAGAAGAGAAGTTTTTTAGCTTGTCCTAGAGTGTCGGGAATCCAAGGTTTTCATAGGTTTTATTTTTATTTATTTGCAATCCTATTCGTTATGATTTATTTTGAACTTTTCATAAGATGAATTACTTATTTGGGCATAGCATGCCTTATTAAAATTCTATTTATATACAAGTTCACATACCTCACGGGAGATCACTCAACACTCGGCCGAAGGTGTATATTTTAGTGAATCACTCGAGAGCGGCACGGAACTTACGTCTTCCATAGGCTTGCCAAGCAATCAATCCTCCTCCTTTTTAACTTTTTACCTTTGTAAATATCAAGAGGACTTTTGGGTGAAGGCTTGGGTTTAAAGGTGGGTGGTTGGTTAGTGGTTAGTAAAAAGGGCGAAAATCGTAACAAGCGTCGGTTTTCGTGAAGTACCTTATTTTTAGTGACTTTTTATTTTGAAGTATTTCTCCAAACAAGCTTTTATAGCTTTTGTTTGTTTTTGACTTCATCATCATCATATATATATATATATATATATTTTTTGGTCGTCACATAAAAAGGTGAGTTTACGAAAAAGCGAACTTGTTACTAAAATAAAAAAATAAAAAGGTTTTTTTTTTTTTTTGGTGGGTAAAAAGGGTTTTGGGGTAATGAAATGAAAAGGTTTAGGCTCAAAGGGGCTATCTAGGGGGATTTTGGTTAGGTAAAAAAAAATGAAAAATAATGGTTTTGAAAGAAAAATGGTTAGTCCTAATGCCTCCATCATTTACTTACTTGGGTTTAAGTTGGTAAGGACCGGGAATGTATCGTCGTGGCAAGTTCTAGATTTGTAAGGACCGAGCGGCTATTCACACAAGAAACGAAAAATGAGCATTTAATCTAAATATGTGTATTTTTATGCTCAATAAAGGCTCAAAACTCACTTTTGTGGGAATGGGTTTTTAATGTGACCAAGCATATATAATCGAATTTTAAACTAGACTTGTTATACCGTTTCATAATTTTCTTATGTTGGTTCCTTTTTTATCACGACGCTATCGGTTGTAAACTTGTAAAAATATAACCTTTTTAGAACTTGTTATTCCCAACTTAAACTAAGACAAGTAAATAAAAAAATGAAAAAGTTTTTGAAAAAATTTGGGGTGTTTAGCGGTTCCAATAGAGTTTTGTGTAAGGCTTGTGTTTAGGATTTTGCAAAATTTCAAGGTTTTAGCATCCCCCCACACTTAAATTACACATTGTCCTCAATGTGTCCAAAAATAGGGTTTTTGGTTGATTAGAATGTATAAAAGTGGGTTAAAAAGCAAAGATTTATGTTACTGGCAGTCTGGACACGGCCCCGTGCCCATTGGACACGACCCCGTGTTGAACTGCCAGTAACGAAAACTTACAGAAGGTGAACACGGGGGCGTGTTGGGTGAACACGGCCACGTGTCGGGCAAAAAATTGCAGGTCAGTAGCCAAACAGCAGATCTGGGAGATGGACACGGGAGCGTGTCGGCTGGACACGTCCCCGTGTGGACAGTCTGTTAGCCCGAAAAATAGGTTTTTCTCCCGGTTTCTCCATCCTGGGGCTGCAAGTGCTAATGTTTAGCACTCTAACCCTTGCATTGCACCTGTTTAATCACTTAATACCAACCAACCAAGCACAAACCATCCTAAATTACCATTGTTAAACATTATCCAAACATAAAGTAAAAACAAAATAAAGATAAAAAGTAGTTAGGGAAAGTAAATTGTTCGACAAATGGCACGTAGGCCATGTATTGTTTGATAGATAGAAGGGCACTTAAACCTGTGGGCTCATCACCAGCCAGCCCCTTGTTCCTCCAAGCCTCCTACTCCATGTCTTCATCACTTCCATCACCTCCGCCCCCATGCCTCGCCATGTACTCCCGGATGCTACCGATATCATCTTGTATATCGTTAACGCTGCGCTCGATAGCTCCAACCCGGTGGTATGTGTTGTTGGCGAGGTTGTAGGTGTTCCTGGTGCACATAAGGTTTTCCTGCAAAAGATCGTGTAAACTTTGAAAGTTAGGAAAACCACTTCCTTGAGAGGAGGATTGGCCCGGATCGCCTTGGGGTGGGTATTGAAAATGGGGAGGTGGTGCATGAAGAACTAGAGCCTCCTGCGGGTTACATGCATAGCCTTGCGTCCTCTGAAAGCTCACCGTCCCGTCCTCCGCTTCATAAAGCAAGTTCATGGCTCGGCAAATGTGATAATCGACCCGGCCCGACCATGGACTCCTTTCGAAGGATCTTGGGATATTCGTGAAGTGCTTGAAAAGACGGTACACCCATCCTCCGAAGAAGATTGGTGTAGGAGCATGAGCAAAGCGGTTTAGGTGCATGTTTCGCAGTAGGAGGTACGGAACATCTAGAGGCTTCTGGTTGTGGATGCAGTGAAGGACAACCAAATCTTTCAACCCAACAACGCCACTACTGTCATGGCGTTGGTTCAGCGAGTACGTGAGGAGCCTGTGGATGTAGCGGTATAACGGGTCCCTCAGTTTGGTGCTTTTGGTGCTGCTCGGGTTGTAGATTCCTTCACCTATTTGAGCCCATGCGGCTTGGCGTTCAGTTGCATCCAAGTCTCGTAATCCCCCAGTATTCTCTTCATTCCCCGCTTCTTCATCTTTGTATAGCCCAATGATAGATCCAAACTGTGCCATGGAGGTTCTATACGTGGTCCCTCCACATCGAAATTCGACCGCCTCGTGGTCAAACGGTTCGCATCTCGAGTTGAAAATGAAGGTGCTATAGAACTCCATCGTGCATTGATGGACCGACCGAAGTCGGGTGGTCAATGCGACATGCAGTGGACCCCTCACAATGTTGTTGAAGCGGTCAAGTTGGTTCACCATGGTTAGCAAATCAGTACACGCCCGCCTTGGGTACTCTTCCGGTCGTGTTTGTAGAACCTCGTACCGTGCCCTAGCATCCAGTTCATTTGCGTTAAACCTTGTGAATTTCGACGTCTGAAAAGAATACATAAAAAGTTAGTACGAAACAAGGAAAATCGAAGTGAAACTGCAAACAGTGGGCTGGACACGGCCCCGTGTTCAGCGGACACGGCCCCGTGTCCAGGCGTCTGTAACCCAAAAATTCCATTTTTCGTCCCGGTTTCGAAAACCTGAAAATTTTTAGCCCAATAGTAGCGGTTTCCCCCGAAAATGAAACCCTAAGTGTCATTTTTCCCAAAACAAACCGTTTACCCTTTCAATTTCGTGTTTTTCGGTTCAAGAACAAGGGTTTGGGGTTTTATTTGGAAATCGGACAAATCTATCAACAATACATGCCTAGTTACTTTCTACTACTCTAATCTAAACTACTACTAACAAATTTCATCAAAAATTTTGAGTTCGATCCGGATGAACATGAAGAACCCTAGATTTTTCCCCAATTTTTGATGTTTTAACTACATGCAAGTAACTAATCTAACTACTAATGAAGATAGAATCATACCTTGACGTTGTTAGATTCGGTGGTGACGTAGAAAAACTGCAGAAAATCGCCCCAAACCAGAGAGTTTTCGGCTAAACGGGGCGTGTGGAATGGTGTAACTGATAAGAAAAGAGGGTTTTATCCCGACAGTTGCCTCGACACGGCCCCGTGTCCAGCGGACACGGCCCCGTGCCGGGCAAAGTTTTTTGAAATTTTTTTTTATGTGCTCGTGTGCATGCCCCTTATTTCCGAAAAATGGTTAGAAGACTTACCGTTTTTTTTTAAACGTACACTTACCTGTAACATGTCGGGTATGAGTTTATTCGTTAACCGTTTGAAGTGAGATCTCCTCTTCCTCATCCTCAATGGATCCTCGGTAGAGTTTCAGCCGTTGGCCATTGACTTTAAATGGTGTCCCATTTCGAGTTTTAATTTCTACTGCACCGTGTGGAAAAACATGGGTGGCGGAAAAAGGTCCTGACCACCTAGATTTTAACTTACCAGGAAATAATCGAAGTCGTGAATTAAACAATAGAACTTGGTCTCCAACCCGAAATTCATTAGATTTAATATATTTATCATGCAAATTTTTCATTCTTTCTTTATAAATTTCGGAGTTAGAATATGCACAATTCCTAAGCTCGTCTAATTCGTTTATTTGACAAAATCGATTTTTACCGGCATTTTCCAAATCTAAGTTTACGTTTTTTATTGCCCAGTAGGCTTTGTGAGCTATTTCTACTGGCAAGTGACAACTTTTTCCATAGACGAGTTTATATGGGGTTGTGCCTATAGTGGTTTTATAAGCAGTTCGAAAAGCCCATAAAGCGTCGTCTAATTTATCGGCCCATTCTTTTTTATTTATTCCTACGGTTTTTTCAAGTATTCGTTTTAAACCTCGATTAGTAACTTCGGCTTGCCCATTTGTTTGAGGATGATATGCTGTTGAGACCCGGTGATAGACCCCATACCTTGTTAATATTTTTTCGAGTTGATGATTGCAAAAATGGGTACCTCTATCACTTATCGAAGCCTTTGGTGTCCCGAAACGAGAGAACAGCTTTTTCAGAAATTTTACCACCACTCTTCCATCATTTGTTGGAAGAGCCTCGGCCTCTGCCCATTTAGACAAGTAATCGACTGCCACAAGTATATATTTGTTTCCCTTCGAAGGTGGGAAAGGTCCCATGAAATCGAGTCCCCACACATCAAAGATTTCACAGACGAGAATGCCATTTTGAGGCATTTCGTTTTTGGAAGAAATATTACCTGATCTTTGGCATGCATCACATGTCTTTACAAGGTTTTGTGCATCCTTGTAAATGGTCGGCCAGTAAAATCCTGAATCAAATACCTTTCGTGCGGTACTTGCGGCACCATGATGTCCTCCGCATGGACCTTCATGACAATGATGGAGAATTCTTCGTGCTTCATTACCATAGACACACCTTCGGATGAGCTGGTCGGCACACATTTTGAAAAGATAGGGGTCTTCCCAAAAGTAATGCTTTACATCAGCAAAGAATTTTTTTCTTTGATGATGTGGCCATCCCTTGGTGACTACACCGCTAGCCAAGAAATTAGCGTAGTCGGCATACCATGGTTCTTGTCTACTTTCCATCATTTCCAAGGATTCCGTGGTGTAACACCTCGAATTTTTGTGTCCAATGATGTGTTAACACGTGTCATTTGATTACACGTGGCATCTATAATAAATAAAGGACTAATTTTGACAAACCTTGAAAGTATATAAATTCGAGGGTTATAAATGTCAACAAGGGTAAATATACTGTATAGTAACCCTAAATAACGCTTGTACCTTCAAACGAATAAATCATAAATCGTACGGAAGCGAAACGCGGAAGAAAGTGAGAGATTACGAACTACAGGGGTTAACTGTGTCAACATGTTTAATTATACCTCTGAGTGACCCTTTAACGTTCCCAAGACTTCGTAACAGTATTATACGCTCACTAGAATATACTGTATAAATTCCGCGAAGTTCCGTCTTAAAACGAGAGAGTTATACTCAGATTCGTATGAGAAGGGTTAAAAGCGTCAATAACAGAAGTTAAGGCTTTCTGAATAATTAATAAATAAACCGGGGACTTAACATCGCGGGTAAATAACACGAGGCCCCTATCGGTAAATAACCGAGGGCCAAACCGCAAAGTTACCCCTTCAAACCCGAAAGGTCAGGTAAATCATTACGAAAGATTTCGTTATTAATTACCGGATTCTGATAATCATTACAAAAGATTTTAAAAATCTGAAAAACAGACCTCTCGCGACCCGCGTGAAGGTTAGGCTTAAGTGTAGGCGGGCCGCGAGCCTCCTAAATTACACGCCTGATATTTGAACTTTAGGCGACCCGCGTTAAAGGAGCATGGAACTTCCATGCGGGTCGCGTAAAGTGCCCAGATGCAGAATTGTTGTAGTTACTTGCCTTTTGGAGCCTTTGAATGATCAAACCTCAATCAATGAGGCATGGGCACCCTACACTTGACCCATAGCTCTCAGGGACACCTACCCATCACCTCTGGACTATTGTGAGTGTTTGCAATGATCATAGTTGCTTGACATTGGCTATAAATAGTCACCTTATGCACATAACATTCACAACATCAAAAACACACATCTATGATCATTGCAAGAGCTCTCAAGTCCTTTTCTCTGCTCTATAAGCAAGAACACAACTTCTGTAAGTGATCTAACCCTTTGTGGTTTCACATTTCCTTAGTAAATGGCTAAGAACCAAACCGTCGTAAATACGGTTTGACTTTAAAATAACTCAGTGATGGTTCAGTCTTATGACAAATCAAAAGTGGTTATGAGTTGGTATTTATGTGGGTAATAAACCTCTAAAAAGGTTCCCCCTGATCACCACTCTAACTATGTCAAATATCGAGTCAAACGTGCGGTTAAAAAGTCAACAGAAAGCTATTTTAGCGATTTATGCATAACCTGTAATGTATATGTTATGAAACCTGTTTTGACACTTATAAAACATGATATTAAGTATATAAACTTGTTTGCGCTCGTTTGAATCTACCATTTGCTATATTGAACCGGTTCGGAGCCGAAAGTCGCAAAAGTTTGACTTTTGCTTTGACTTCAGTTCTGACCCGTTTTAGTGAGGTATAGATATACCTTAGGACTCTCTTAGGACCAAGTCACATGTTGGTATAAACCTCTGTGGTCGGTTCATGAGTTATCCGAGTCTTTTGCGCATTTCCGTCATTCGCCTAAAAGTTGACCGTAACGGCCTTTATAAAATAAAACGAGTATTTCGGACACGTGAACGGACCATAACCTTGCTTATTAAATTATAAGCATGTCCTTAAAGTTTCACGTCAATCCGAGGTCTAGAATGAGAGTTATGCTAATTAGCGCAATTTAAATAAACTTTTGTAATAAACGGCGCAATTAGCATAACACCTATCTAAACCAAGATTTCGTCACCAAAACTTTTACCCACTGTATTAAAATAATATTTTGGGAATTTTAAAGATTTTTTAATAATTTTTACCTCGCTCATAACCTGCGGTTATGGCTACGGTTCGGTAAATACCGAATATGCCCTTTTCGGCCAAAACATGAGTTCTACAAGGTCTTTTGACCCGATTCCAGTTGCCACTGGTTTTAAATAATAAATAAAGTATTTTAAGCTTTATAAGCTGTTCGGGAAACTCAGATTTCCTGTAGAACTCGAAAAGCCCTTTTTAAAGTCTTTAAAATGACCGAAAAGCCCCTACGGGGCATAATATTAACTTAAACTCGTTACGGGCGTCACGGAAGGTATCCTACTGATACCACAACCCATTTAAGGCATATTGACTTAGGAAATAAGCGTACCACTCTCATGGTTAACCGTTTCGCCTATCGCGCGCACGGTTCGGCTTATGAAACTAGTTTTCATAATTTAGCCGATACGGGTCAAATTATATTATTTGAACCCCAAAATCCAGAGTGTGAACCATTAACCCATATAAAACAAGTCTCTGAACTTGTTGGGTCAGAATCACACTCCATTCTCGGTTTTCGCCTTTCACGCGATTAAACCCTATCTATATATATCAGAACCAACCGGTCTAGGCTACGGCCATTATAACGACCCGTTAGGATTCTAAGAGGTTAATTAAAACCTTCGTTCCAGATTAGGAGCCCCAGTAAAAGCTATCGGTGATTTAATCCAAATTAAGGAAATATACTTGCAAAGGTAAATACTTTAACTTATTTCCCCTATATGGGCTTGGGTTACGGTATATTAATACCGCTTGATTGAGCATTATATAATTCCATCGCTTAGGTGGTTAATTGATTAAATATGATCGGCTCATTTAAACAGTTTTGTTGCTTATAAGCCTTTGGGGGGTTTAATGACCGTTGTCCCGGATATCCTTGGCATCATTTTACGAAATGGCCACGACCATCGACATCCCGGTGTAGGCGTACACCCGGTATAAAGTGTCGACATTAAAATTAAAAGACGTAGCCATTGGTTTTTATACTACGGTTTTACGCAAACGTGTTGTGTCTATAAATCTTTAACCCGGCACGACCCGGGCTACTGAACGCATAAAAGAACATGTAAAACGTTCACAAGATCATTATGAATTTTCCCAAGTTATAAAAAGAGTTTGTGCCTTGTGCATTCAAATCAATTTTAATAAACATTTTCAAATGTGTCAGTTGAATGTATTTACCAGTGTAAACTGACGTATTTTCCCCAAAAAGATTAAGTGCAGGTACCTAAACGTAAATTGGCTGGTATTAGCTCCCTAGCGTCGTGATAAGTCTCGCAAGCTTGATTGCAGTATCTGATGGAACAATACTTTATGTTTATTTACGATCCGCTGTGGATACATTCGACTTCTGTAATACATTGATATTACAATCAGAGGTTGAAATATATTTATTTATCTTTAAGCTTCCGCTGTGCATTATATAATTGTGTGGTTTGACTATATTGTTGCCAACATCGTCACGGTAATCCCCCACCGGGCCTAAAGGTGAGACACGTGGAAATCGGGGTGTGACAGGTTGGTATCAGAGCCAACATTGAGTGAATTAAACACTATCCTTATGTGTTTAATCTCAATGACACAATTGCACATATTCGAGTCTAGACTTAACATAGGAATGTTCTGAATTCTGATCTGGAAATTTTGCTTCCAAATTTTTATACGTCGCCAAGCGAAGGAGCTGTAATAGGAAGTCTCCACATCCGGAGTCTTGAACTGCTGAGCTTCGTACCGCGACCAGGATGAAACGTGCAACCAAGGAGAAAGCATTCAGGAAATGAATGAAGAAGAAACTCCTCTTGCTGAAGATCGTTTCCTTAATAAGTCTTTATAAGAACATATTTACCTTTCAGTCCCTTCGAGGACAACATTATTATTTTCAAGTCCCGCTTAGGGCAACTTTATACTTTCACTTTTATATAATGGAATGATTAAGTTTAGACTTTCATTCTAAATAAGAAATATTAAATAAATCAAAACCATTCCTTTTATTTGATCTGCCTAAATAAAGAATCTTAAGGGGGTGAAACCTAGCCTGGTGTCTTTTAAGATCCGGTCATGATGGTACGACCTGATTAAAAGATTCAGAATTCCAGTTAACCTCTGTGATCATGTTAACATCCATGGCAGATGTGATTCGTTAAAAATCGCATGCGTCATTCCCATAAGAGAATCCTTCTATGGATTCCAAAACCCAAATTAGTGATTTATAAATCATGGGTTAAGTCATCAATAAAGATGATCACTTATTAAAACATCCATTAGTGGTGTAGTGCCTACGAGCCAAACTTATTAAAACATCCATTAGTGATGTAGTGTCTACGGGCCAAACTTATTAAAACATCCATTAGTGATGTAGTGCCTACGGGCCAAACTTATTAAAACATCCATTAGTGATGTAGTGCCTACGGGCCAAACTTATTAAAAACATCCATTAGTGATGTAGTGCCTACGGGCCAAACTTATTAAAACATCCATTAGTGATGTAGTGCCTACGGGCCAAACTTATTAAAACATCCATTAGTGATGTAGTGCCTACGGGCCAAACTTATTAAAACATCCATTAGTGATGTAGTGCCTACGGGCCAAACTTATTAAAACATCCATTAGTGGTGTAGAGCCTACAGGCCATACAAATTGTCATATAAAACAAAAGGGCAGTGGTAGTCTATGACTCCCTGTCAGAAAAAGGTAATGAACTAGGTTCAAACCTCAAGGCTTTGATTCTCTGAAATCCTAGCTTATAAGGTATAAATGTCCTAGTGACTAGGCCTATTGTGCCAGAATACCTTCATGCTGTGATTCTCTGAAATCATAGCTTATAAATTATATATGTCCTTGTGACTAAGCCTTTTGTGCTATTACTAAATGCCTCGATCCCAGACGATCATGGCTTATAAATTAAACTTGTCTACGCGACTAGGCCAATTGTGCTATTATTAACTTATAAATTAGGATTTATGATAAGATCCTAAATAAAATAAATATCCTTCCTTCCCTGCCAGTAGGCATTTTTAAAAAAGAAATCTCAAGGGTAAACCTAGCCTATATGACGAGGCCAAGATGGTAGGACCTATTCAAGAGATTCAAATCCTTGTTAACATCCGTAAAATGTTAACACCCCTGGCAAACGTGGTTCGATAAAATCACGTAAGTCATCCCTAGATTGGGTTATTCCAAACCTTCCTTATTAAAAATAATCATCCCTTAAGGAGGAAGTGCCACGGGCTATAATACACTGTCCGATTGCGACATCAACAATTGTGATCTTTTGAAATTCCCCATCCTAAGGGGATGAGCTATGCTCAAAGCCCTCTAGACGATAATCCTGTCGTCATGTCATTATTATGACCACTGAATGACAGTTGATTTAAAGTAAAGTACTAATCCTGTCGTCATGTCATTATTATGACCAATGAACGACAGCTGATTAAATTAAGTACTAATCCTGTCGTCATGTCATTATTATGACCACTGAACGTCAGTTGATTAAATTAAGTGCTAAATCCTGCCGTCATGTCATTATTATGACCACTGAACGTCAGTTGATTAAATTAAGTGCTAATCCTGCCGTCATGTCATTATTATGACCAATGAACGACAGTTGATTAAATTAAGTGCTAATCCTGCCGTCATGTCCTTATTATGACCAATGAACGACAGTTGATTAAATTAAGTACTAATCCTGCCGTCATGTCATTATTATGACCACTGAACGACAGTTGATCAAATTAAGTGCAAATCCTGTCGTCATGTCATTATTATGACCACTAAACGTCAGTTGATTAAATTAAGTGCTAATCCTGCCGTCATGTCATTATTATGACCACTGAACGACAGTTGATTAAATTAATGGCACTGATCATGTCGTCATGTCATTACTGTGACCGCTGAACGTATCATCAGTGCACTGACTATATGTCTTAACATCTTACGAGATGTTAATTGATAGGCCCCCAGGCCAGAAATTTTAATAAAGACAGTCGTAACTTACAACTCCCTGTCAAGAAAAGGCAAGAACACGTTCAGGCCTAAATACCTTAATTCTACAAAATCAAGGTTGATAATATAAAGTTGTCCCTGTGACTTGGCCCCTTGTGCCATAATTATATATTACTAAATTAGGATTTATGATAAAAATCCTGAATAAAATAAACATCCCTCTTTTCCCTGCCAGTATGCAGTTTAAAAAGAATCTTAAAGGTGAGACCTAGCCTACACGGCCAAGATGGTAAAACCTACTCAAGGGATTCAGATCCTTGTTAACACCTAAGCACGTGTTAACACTATTGACAAATGTGATTCGGGAGAATCACAACAGTCATCCTTATATTGGATTCTTCCCAAATTCCTTATCTAGCCTAATGATTTAGAAATCGCGGCTTATATCATCCTATAAAATGATCATGTTATAAACATCCGCTAGTGAGGAAGCGCTTACGGGTTAAATTTGTCGTCCGATAAGACAACGACAGTGGTGGTCCTTGACCCTGTCTAAAGAAATTGGAGTACGTCCAAGCATAATAGTTGGTAGAGACCATACGATCTCAACTAATACCATCTGAAAAGATGATCATACCATAAATATCCCTTAAAAGGGATATGCCTGCGGGCTATAATAAATTGCCCATATGAGACATTGACATTGTGGTCTTTATGATTCCTTGTCTAATGGTAGTGAGCTATGCTCAAGCCAAGAATAGTCAATATGATTAACGCAATCATGACTTATATCATCTAAAATGATGAATCCATTATAAGCATCCTTAATGATGTTTTGCCTAAAGGGCCATATTATATTATCCAATTGAGACAAGGCAATCGTAATCTTTTATGATTCTTTGCCCAAGAGAGTGAGCTATACTCAAATCCTATAGTCTATACTATCATTGCAATCCTGACTAGTATCATCAATATGATGATCATAAATTCATGATATTGACATCCCTAGTAATGAAATCCCCCTACGGGCTATACTTTACTCTATTTTCGATAAGACAAAATAGTGGTGATCCTTATGATCCCCTATTCAAAATGGTAGAATGATACCTAAACCTAATAGCCCATGCGATCTAAATGATCATGACTAATATCGGTAGATACGATAATTATAGATAGACATCCACGAGTGATGTTAACTGGTATTGCCTTCCTGTCAAGAGAATCGCCTGTCTAGACGATGACAGTTGTAGTCTATGACTCCCTGTCCAAAAAGTGAAGAACTGTGTTCAAGCCTTAAGACTCTTGATCTAATGAGGTTGCAACCCATGAATTGATGTCCTTGTGACAAATCCACAAGTTGTATTTCAAGTCAACCATAACAAGCCCCGTACTATAAATTGTTGTTCGTGACACGCTAACATATTAAATGTTAACATTCCTGGTGACATGCCTTGTGCCAGGTTTGATAAATGTCCGTCATGACTAGGCTTTATGCCATATCTTTCTATGTCCATCGAGACAGGCTTCTATGCCATATATATAAGAATAATAAGAGTCTTGTAAGGCAAGCCTTTGAACTATTTATAATCGTCCTTGTGACAAAACAGTTGTGACAATATGGTCCCCTGTCAAGCAGGTATTGGACTAGCTCCAAACCTTGAATGCCATTGATAGTCCTTTGTGACCTAAGCCAAATGTAATAGATATGCATTCGAACAGCATTCACTAAGAATGTTCAGAACAGAATAGCCAATACGGTTCATGAATGCCGTGGCTAATCTAGGTCAGGTCATCAGAACGATGACTAAAAATTGTTAGACCTTGGTGATTGGTACCAAGTTTCGAGTATGGAAAACTCGGATGAGGTAGACGACAGTTGCAATACCAGTAATGCGACGAAAGTTAATAAAACTACATATATAAACCTCAATATTACTGGAGTTAAACTCCTGGCTGTGATTGACACAGCAGTGGGAAGGACCATGGAAAGTTCATGAAACAATCCAAGGGCCGAATGCTCCTCACTCTGAATTTCATTCAAAACCATGTCCAATTGCTCATGAAAATAGTTTGGTTCACACTTCGTATATGAAGGACGAACCAAAGTAGGAAGATAACTCCCATAAATCTAAGAATGAAGGCGCCTAAATACCTGAGCTAGTCATAAATAATGGTCTCAGGTACTTTCCCTATCTTTTTATCAAGAAACTTAAATGCTAAGAGTTTTAATTTGGATCGGATACCAATAAACCTTTCATAAACCATAAGCTTAGCAAACTTTTATATTATTCGCAAGGTATAACTTACCAAGGAAACTAAATTAACCGATTCTTCTAGTATCGGCAAGAAACCCTTCTGAAAAATCTAAAAGTACCCTTTCTTCGCATAGAGTACAACAACATATGTTATTTTAATTATTTCCTTCTTTCATTATTTTTCTATCGCCTGCGAATGCCAAACTATGTTTGATAAAAGTACCATATGAGGATTGGCGTATTCTAGTGTGTCCCATAGATTATTTCCATGCCTGATCAGTATGGAAGTTTAATACATGGAACACCTGAGATATCCCAATGGTCATATTGTCCTAATGTCGACTAGTAGTATTCAAAGAAGATATCCAGAATGGTATTGCCCAAGAAAATGTTCCCGAATTGGAAATTCGTGGACTTATATGTGTCACTTGTTTGGCACAAACAATAATGAATGAACTGGAGCCTGAGATATGAAAAATCTCTGTAGTCCCCCTGTATCTAGATTATCTTCTCATAAGTTTTCCCTGCTTACCTCCTGAGAGGCAGGTAGAATAAATATTAACATCCCGCTGTGGGCTGGGGCATTGTGAAAACTCCATATTGCCATAGAACAATCGAAACCTTGGTTAAGTAAGTTTTAAGATATAGGCTCATATAGCCTGACTCAATATTCTAAAGGTTTTATGTTATTAAATAAGAAAGACGGTTCATATTGCTTATATATTAAATGACCGCAACCCTAATTAAGCAACAACTAATAATTTCCATAAGATGCCCAGGATCTAAAAGCAAATTATTGGTGGATAAGCTTGAAAAAGTCTGTAGCCGCCCATGTAGCAAAGTGCTTGACTTGTGCTCAAGTCAAAGCCGAGCACCAAAAGCCGTCTGGCTTGCTACAACAACCTGAGCTTCCCGAGGGGAAGTGGGAATGCGTAACTATGGACTTCATAACCAAGTTACCCAAAACCAGGAAAGGAAACGATACAATATGGGTCATAGTCGATAGGCTGACTAAATCAGCTCATTTTCTACCCATCAAGGAGACGTATAGCTCCGATATGTTAGCCCAACTTTATGTTGATAAGATTGTAGCCTTGCACGGCATACCTGTGTCTATTATCTCCGACAGGGATACTAGATACACATCACACTTCTGGAAGAGTTTCCAGCAATCTTTGGGCACGCGTTTAAACTTTAGTACGGCTTACCATCCACAGACGGACGGTCAAAGTGAGCGTACTATCCAAACGCTAGAAGACATGCTTCGTGCATGTGCGATCGATTTAGGTGGTAACTGGGATAAGAACCTACCCCTGATCGAATTCTCCTACAATAATAGCTACCACACCAGCATAAAGGCTGCGCCTTTTGAGGCATTATATGGTAGGAAATGTAGATCGCCTGTTTGTTGGGCGGAAGTAGGAGAGGTCCAATTAACGGGACCAGAGATTGTTTTCCAGACAACGGACAAGATTGTCCAGATTCGGGAACGTCTCAAGGCTGCCCGCGATAGGCAGAAGAGCTACGCTGATCCAAAGCGTAAGGATTTTCACTTCGAAGTGGGTGAAAAGGTATTACTGAAGGTGTCACCCTGGAAGGGAGTGATGCGTTTCGGCAAGAAAGGCAAACTGAGTCCGAGATACATAGGACCTTTTGAGGTCATTGAACGTGTTGGATCAGTCGCCTATAAGTTAAACTTGCCTGAAGAGCTCAATGGAATTCACAATGTGTTCCACATCTGCAATCTCAAAAAGTGCTTCGCCGATGAATCATTGGTGATTCCACACACAGATGTGCATATAGATGAGAGCTTAAAATTTATAGAAAAACCTTTGTCGATTGAAGATCGACAGGTGAAGAAGCTTCGCAGAAAGCACGTACCGATTGTAAAAGTCAAAGGGGATGCTCGTAGAGGTCCTGAATATACGTGGGAAGTCGAAGCTACAATGAAAGAAAAGTACCCCTATTTATTTGAGTAAATCTTGGGTCGAGATTTATTTTAAGGGGGTGAGGATGTAACACCTCGAATTTTTGTGTCCAATGATGTGTTAACACGTGTCATTTGATTACACGTGGCATCTATAATAAATAAAGGACTAATTTTGACAAACCTTGAAAGTATATAAATTCGAGGGTTATAAATGTCAACAAGGGTAAATATACTGTATAGTAACCCTAAATAACGCTTGTACCTTCAAACGAATAAATCATAAATCGTACGGAAGCGAAACGCGGAAGAAAGTGAGAGATTACGAACTACAGGGGTTAACTGTGTCAACATGTTTAATTATACCTCTGAGTGACCCTTTAACGTTCCCAAGACTTCGTAACAGTATTATACGCTCACTAGAATATACTGTATAAATTCCGCGAAGTTCCGTCTTAAAACGAGAGAGTTATACTCAGATTCGTATGAGAAGGGTTAAAAGCGTCAATAACAGAAGTTAAGGCTTTCTGAATAATTAATAAATAAACCGGGGACTTAACATCGCGGGTAAATAACATGAGGCCCCTATCGGTAAATAACCGAGGGCCAAACCGCAAAGTTACCCCTTCAAACCCGAAAGGTCAGGTAAATCATTACGAAAGATTTCGTTATTAATTACCGGATTCTGATAATCATTACAAAAGATTTTAAAAATCTGAAAAACAGACCTCTCGCGACCCGCGTGAAGGTTAGGCTTAAGTGTAGGCGGGCCGCGAGCCTCCTAAATTACACGCCTGATATTTGAACTTTAGGCGACCCGCGTTAAAGGAGCATGGAACTTCCATGCGGGTCGCGTAAAGTGCCCAGATGCAGAATTGTTGTAGTTACTTGCCTTTTGGAGCCTTTTGGAGCCTTTGAACGATCAAACCTCAATCAATGAGGCATGGGCACCCTACACTTGACCCATAGCTCTCAGGGACACCTACCCATCACCTCTGGACTATTGTGAGTGTTTGCAATGATCATAGTTGCTTGACATTGGCTATAAATAGTCACCTTATGCACATAACATTCACAACATCAAAAACACACATCTCTGATCATTGCAAGAGCTCTCAAGTCCTTTTCTCTGCTCTATAAGCAAGAACACAACTTCTGTAAGTGATCTAACCCTTTGTGGTTTCACATTTCCTTAGTAAATGGCTAAGAACCAAACCGTCGTAAATACGGTTTGACTTTAAAATAACTCAGTGATGGTTCAGTCTTATGACGAATCAAAAGTGGTTATGAGTTGGTATTTATGTGGGTAATAAACCTCTAAAAAGGTTCCCCCTGATCACCACTCTAACTATGTCAAATATCGAGTCAAACGTGCGGTTAAAAAGTCAACAGAAAGCTATTTTAGCGATTTATGCATAACCTGTAATGTATATGTTATGAAACCTGTTTTGACACTTATAAAAAACATGATATTAAGTATATAAACTTGTTTGCGCTCGTTTGAATCGACCATTTGCTATATTGAACCGGTTCGGAGCCGAAAGTCGCAAAAGTTTGACTTTTGCTTTGACTTCAGTTCTGACCCGTTTTAGTGAGGTATAGATATACCTTAGGACTCTCTTAGGACCAAGTCACATGTTGGTATAAACCTCTGTGGTCGGTTCATGAGTTATCCGAGTCTTTTGCGCATTTCCGTCATTCGCCTAAAAGTTGACCGTAACGGCCTTTATAAAATAAAACGAGTATTTCGGACACGTGAACGGACCATAACCTTGATAATTTAGCCGATACGGGTCAAATTATATTATTTGAACCCCAAAATCCAGAGTGTGAACCATTAACCCATATAAAACAAGTCTCTGAACTTGTTGGGTCAGAATCACACTCCATTCTCGGTTTTCGCCTTTCACGCGATTAAACCCTATCTATATATATATCAGAACCAACCGGTCTAGGCTACGGCCATTATAACGACCCGTTAGGATTCTAAGAGGTTAATTAAAACCTTCGTTCCAGATTAGGAGCCCCAGTAAAAGCTATCGGTGATTTAATCCAAATTAAGGAAATATACTTGCAAAGGTAAATACTTTAACTTATTTCCCCTATATGGGCTTGGGTTACGGTATATTAATACCGCTTGATTGAGCATTATATAATTCCATCGCTTAGGTGGTTAATTGATTAAATATGATCGGCTCATTTAAACAGTTTTGTTGCTTATAAGCCTTTGGGGGGTTTAATGACCGTTGTCCCGGATATCCTTGGCATCATTTTACGAAATGGCCACGACCATCGACATCCCGGTGTAGGCGTACACCCGGTATAAAGTGTCGACATTAAAATTAAAAGACGTAGCCGTTGGTTTTTATACTACGGTTTTACGCAAACGTGGTGTATCTATAAATCTTTAACCCGGCACGACCCGGGCTACTGAACGCATAAAAGAACATGTAAAACGTTCACAAGATCATTATGAATTTTCCCAAGTTATAAAAAGAGTTTGTGCCTTGTGCATTCAAATCAATTTTAATAAACATTTTCAAATGTGTCAGTTGAATGTATTTACCAGTGTAAACTGACGTATTTTCCCCAAAAAGATTAAGTGCAGGTACCTAAACGTAAATTGGCTGGTATTAGCTCCCTAGCGTCGTGATAAGTCTCGCAAGCTTGATTGCAGTATCTGATGGAACAATACTTTATGTTTATTTACGATCCGCTGTGGATACATTCGACTTCTGTAATACATTGATATTACAATCAGAGGTTGAAATATATTTATTTATCTTTAAGCTTCCGCTGTGCATTATATAATTGTGTGGTTTGACTATATTGTTGCCAACA
The DNA here is from genome assembly GCF_002127325.2 of Helianthus annuus. Lineage (NCBI taxonomy): Eukaryota > Viridiplantae > Streptophyta > Magnoliopsida > Asterales > Asteraceae > Helianthus > Helianthus annuus. The sequence continues at coordinate 27,517,428 of NC_035438.2, read as the reverse complement.
TCGTCACGGTAATCCCCCACCGGGCCTAAAGGTGAGACACGTGGAAATCGGGGTGTGACACGTGGGAAATTTCTCGTTGATTTGCTCGTCCCTGGTTGTCTCCAAAGCTGGGTCTTCTAAGCGTGAGAGATGATCTGCAGCGGTGTTTTCTGCTCCTCTTTTGTCCTTGATTTCAATGTCGAATTCTTGGAGGAGTAGAATCCATCTTATCAAACGGGGTTTTGCGTCTTGCTTCTTGAAGAGGTACCTGATGGCTGCATGGTCTGTATAGACTACTGTTTTAGAAAGAACAAGATAAGAACGAAATTTATCAAAAGCAAATACCACCGCTAGTAATTCTTTTTCTGTAGTTGTATAATTTTCTTGCGCATCATTAAGAGTTTTACTAGCATAATAAATTGGGTGGAAATGTTTTTCTTTTCTTTGTCCCAAGACTGCTCCAACAGCGAAGTCACTTGCATCGCACATGATTTCGAAAGGAAATTTCCAATCTGGCGCTATCATGATAGGTGCATTGACTAGCATTTCTTTGAGGGTTAGAAATGCTTGATTGCATTCCTTGTCAAAGATGAAGGGTGCATCTTTTTCAAGTAATTTTGTTAGAGGCCTTGAAATTTTTGAAAAGTCTTTGATAAACCTTCTATAAAATCCGGCATGTCCTAGGAAACTTCTGATTGCTCGCACGGAGGATGGAGGAGGTAATCGAGAAATAGTCTCTATTTTTGCTCGATCAACTTCCATTCCTTCGCTTGAGATTTTGTGACCGAGTACTATTCCCTCTGTTACCATGAAATGACATTTTTCCCAGTTAAGGGCGAGGTTAGTTTCCTCACATCGGGATAGCATTCGTTCAAGATTATCGAGGCATTGGTCATATGAGTCTCCAAAGATGGAAAAGTCATCCATGAAGACTTCCATTGTCTTTTCGATCATATCATGGAAAATGGCGACCATACAACGTTGGAATGTTGCAGGTGCATTACATAGACCGAATGGCATGCGTCGATATGCAAAAGTTCCGTAGGGACATGTGAAAGTTGTTTTCTCTTGGTCTTCTGGTGCTATCGGTATTTGAAAGTAACCTGAAAAACCATCTAAGAAACAATAAAATTTATGACCGGATAATCTTTCTAACATTTGATCAATGAAGGGCAAAGGAAAGTGGTCTTTCCTAGTCGCTTCATTTAATCGCCTATAATCTATACAGACTCTCCATCCTGTGACGGTTCTCGTTGGTATTAATTCATTTTTCTCGTTAGTTATTACCGTCATACCTCCTTTCTTTGGGACTACTTGAACGGGACTTACCCACGGGCTATCGGAGATAGGGTAGATTAGTCCGGCGTCGAGTAGTTTGATGACTTCATTCTTAACCACTTCTTGAACATTGGGGTTCACTCTTCGTTGTGGTTGAATTACCGTTTTGTAGTCATCATTCATTAAAATTTTGTGCGTGCACATGGAAGGGCTTATTCCTTTAATATCTACAAGCTTCCAAGCGATCGCGTTTTTGTGTTTTTTAAGTAGGTTAACTAATTTCTCTTTTTCTATATTACTTAATTTAGATGAAATAATTACGGGTAAACTACTTTCTTTGCCTAGGAAAGCATATTCCAAACCATTAGGAAGTTCTTTGAGCTCAATGGGTGGGTCTTTAGAAGACACCTTATTTTGTGGCTCATCTAGATCAAGAACCTTAAAAGTTTGTTCTATGGCTATTTCTTCCTCGACAAAGTGGTCCTCTTCGTTGGTTGTATCGGGTGGTTCAGCTTCATCTTCAATTAGGGGGTCATTGTTGCCAAAAGGATATTTCATTGAGCGCTCAAGATCTATGCTCCTTTTAAATGCCCCTAATTGGAGAGGTAGATTGTTAAATTTCCGGTTTTTCAAAGCTCTATGAGTCTGTACAAAAGGTTTTCCCAAGACTAAGGGGGCGTCATCTAGGATGACGAAGTCGGTTGGGATTACCATTTGATTTGTTTGAACCAAAACATCTTCAACTACACCGATTGATTTCATTACTTTCCGATTGGATAGAAAAATGGGTATTTGAAGTGGAGTAAAATCACTAACATTTAATTTTTCAAAAATGTAGTTAGGCATTATGTTAACACAAAGATCCTTATCGATGGTGATATTGCTAATAAATGAATTTTGAAAGAAACATGGAACCGGTGTAATGTTAATTTCAAAAGGGTCTTCTTTTATTAGCGAGGTTTGATCATTAGTTAACTTAACACTCACTATTTCTTTGATTTTAGCACTAGTGTTTAACTCTTTTAAAAACTTGGCATGAGGGGTTATTAAACAATGATTTTCGAAAGTAGGTGACAAGAGGTTAATTTCTTCAAAATTAGACTCTTCTTGAATTTTAACATTATCGGACTCACCATTTTCGTTGTTTAACTCATGTGTCAGTTTTTCACTTTCTTGTTCTTCCATTTTTAAACTTTCAACTATCTCTACGTTATTATCATTTTTTAGCTCTTCTCTTGCGCGGGATTCCTCTTCCCTTGCGCGAGATTCTTTTATGCAACGTTCGATAGTTCTAATGTGTTCCAATATCCTATTAGTTACTTCGGTGAGATTGAAAGGATTTGGATCCTCAAAGCTTGAATCCGGTTGTTCGATCCTTGGTTCCTCATAGTACTCATATGAAGTAGATGGTTCACACCATTGTTCTTCATTGTAAGTATATGATGGATAAGGGTCGAAACTTTGTTCTTCATAGTACTCATATGAGGTGGGTTGTTCACGCCATGGTTCCTCATAATAAGTGTATGAAGGTGGTGGCTCATATCTTGAATCTTCAAAGTATGAGTATGAAGGCTCATACCTTGGTTCATCAAAATATGAGTATGAGGGAGGAGGTTCATACCTTTGGTCTTCATAGGATGTGTATGAAGTTGATGGCTCGTACCTGGGCTCCTCATAATGGTTGTATGAATTGGATGGTTGATATGAGTTATTATATTGAACCGAGCGTGCGTTACGACAATTAGTGCAATAATTACCCCTATAATCATCCTCATCATAGGTGTAGTTGTAACCTCTTGAGTATTGATCCATAAGAATCACTCAACAGACCACAACTGAGTCTCGGGACCAGAAAACAAAAATAAGACGGAAACAGAAGCTGGACACGGCCCCGTGTTGGGTGAACACGGCCCCGTGTTCAGGGTCTGTATCTGGGCGTTTTAATTAAATTTACTGGTCACGTTGAGCACGGGGGCGTGTTCAGCGAGCATGGCCCCGTGGTCAGACTCTGTATCTGGGTATCTAACTAAAAATATGCAGCACGGGGGCGTGTTCAGTGAGCACGGCCCCGTGTTCAGGCTACTGTAAATGCAAAACTAAACAAAAATGCAGAAAAATGTGCGCGTTTTAAAAAGGTTTTGAAAAACTGATTAGGCCGTCGATTTTAAGCTTTCTTAAAATCCTTGTGTCCCCGGCAACGGCGCCAAAAACTTGATGCGTGTCAGTGTGTATATATTTTATATATATATATTTAAGCCCTTTTTACACTTTTAGCCAAGTTTTAAATTTATAAAACACGATATTCACTAACACTAAACACACATATGGGCAAGTGCACCCATCGTGGACGTAGTATAGTGTTGGTAAGATACCGAGGTCGTCCAAGGACACAAGAGCTTTTAATACCGGTTTATCCTCAACATCTAATCAAATCAAAAAGTTAGAAAAATGTTTTAAACTTAAGAAAAATAAAAACTAACTAAATGCTGAAAAATAAAAATAAAATAAAAACAGATAGACAAGATGAATCACTTGGATCCGACACGTGTATTAGTATAACCTTTGATTATTTTCGCACTTTTGCACTTGTTTAAGAGATTATCTTAGTTATTGTAGTAGGCCCCTCTTTTGAAGGCGACGTTACCCTCAACCCAGTAGTTTGAGTCAGCAAGGATACAATCCTAAAGGGTCAGATTATTGAAAGATAATGAATTAAGTTATTAATGCAAATTATGGTAGGCCCCGCTTTTGGCGGTGACGTTACCCTCGGCTAAGTAGTCTGAGTCAGCAGGGATACAGTCCTAAATAGCCGGGTTATAGTATTAATAGTAGTTAACTTATGAGGGGGTCAAAGAGTTTGGATCCCCGCCATCCAATACCTATGGGCATTGAAGGAGATCCTACTAAATTTGACCCAGGTCCCAAGCAGGACCTCTAAACGCTGAACAAGGGCAAGACCCTTACCAAACCGTTCCCTTAACCCCCGACCAGGTAGCCAACATACCTCCATATAGACCGTGGAGATATGAATGGTGAAAATCTTTTATTTTATATAGACAGTAAAATAACGGCAAGACACCACGGACAAACGATAAGGAAAGATCACCTTCAACATAAGTAACTAGTTATTAAAGTCATTAATACAAAACCAAATAAAAAGTGCAAAAGATTAAAAATAAAAAGTATTATACTAAACACTTGTCTTCACCAAGTGATGTAAGAGACTTAGGCAAACATGGCCTTGATTGTCAAGAACTCTTACGATCAATCTTGGATCCCGAGACGACTCACACACTCTACGATGGACAATGGATGATGGTGTTATGGTGGTGGTGGGTGGTGGATGAGGTGTGAGAGAGGTGGTGTGCCAAGGGATGAGAGAGAATGAAGCCAAGCTCCTCTATTTATAGGCTGAACAGAAGGCTGGACACGGCCCCGTGCCCGCCTGACACTCTCTCTCCTCATTAATTGTAATTGCGAATTACAATTAATGCGCCTGCTGTACTTTCACCAAGCCCCCGTGCTCGCTGGACACGGCCCCGTGGTGGGCAATGGAAGCTTCTACTGGTTTGTCTTTTATGCTGCTTCCTGGGCACGCCCCCGTGTTCGCTGGACACGAGGCGTGTTCAGACTCTGTTTCTTCTCCTTTGCCTTGGGAGATGCCGTTGAGGGTCCGGGCAGCCCACTTTTGTTCCTTTTCTTGTATTTATGGTAGAATTAGTTGTCTTTTTGCTTCTTTTGTGATTTTGAGCTCATTTCATCCTGAAAATACAAAAGGAAGACAAAAACACTCTTTTTCCAACATTAGTACTTAAAAAGGGTTAGTTTTATGCCTTAATTGATGTGATTTATATGTTACATTTTACACACATCAAGTGTGATGTAATGCTTATGATAATTGAATGCGTTAAAACTGTGGTCCATGTGTTAGGATCGATGACTGATGTTGATGATTGTAATGTAACTGTTAGTCGATGATTAGGGATCTTGATATGTTGAAACTGTAATTGACTAGATTCGCTGCAACCATCTGTCGAAGGACGATGAAAGACCTCCTCGACAAATGACCTGGGAGTTTCGTCACTCACATTGTCGACGAAACACTTGATGTTTCGCCACTTGCATTGTCGACGAAACACTTAATAATTCACCACCTTTATGTCGACGAAACACTTGGTGTTTCGTCACCCAACTTATCGACGGAAAACTTGATGTTCCATCGCTCTGAAGGAAACTCATCAACAGACTGTGGTTTACCATGTGTATGAAACTTGAATGATTATTATCTGCCTGTTCATGATGTTAATTATGATTGAGGAAACATGACTTACTTATGATGGATAGCTCACTTAACTGTTAAAGTACTATTACGAAACATGCATGCAAATAGTGAACTTATCTGTTACGAATGTTATAAATGGTTGTTATCTGTTATGCGATGATCCTTGCTACGAATACACACTATGAACATACGTGTACAATGTGAACGTAAACTGATTTCGTGTACATGAACATCATAGGCTTTGACTGGTTATGTGTGAACAAGTAACGTAACATACCGAGCAAATCTAAGGTGAGTTCACTGCTCTTTTTCCAAGCATGCGTCCCGGGGAGGGACATCTGGTAAACGTTCCGGGGAGGAATGTCGGGTAAATGGGTTTGACTGGAATGTTAAACCTGTGTTGTTGGTTAATACACATATATCTATCACTCAAGTCCCTCCTACCGATTGTTGTCGGAGAGGCAACGTGGTATTGGTTAATAGTGCTATTTAGGTTTGGCACCCTCACACCGCACCGAGGAGGTCGGGAGTGAACTAATGACCCCCATCTTGACCATTGCTATGATAGAGGCATTGGGGAATAAGGCAAATAATCTGGAGCCATCGGCGGTAAGCGTCTGATTAACAACATCAAATCTGTGAAACGTTTTAATCTGGTAACCAGTAACTAATCACGTTAACAAACTTTGAACCACCAACGTCATCTGACACACTTGTTTGCATTCTTGCAGGTCTATAGGGTTGTAACATTGGGAACTTGCTGTCTGGAAGGCTGGAGTGGTCATGGGTCGAGATGCATGGTATCGCAATATAAGACTAATGGTTTTTGTACTTGTGGTTTATAAAACACTTAACAAATGAGTTATGCTTCCACTGTATACAATGAATTATATGTAACATTTTGTAACACTTTATGTTAATGAATGAAAGTTGTATTTAAATATATTTATGAGTTCAATGTGATTGGTGGCTAGATCCTGGTACGTCACACGCCCTGCGGTGTTTCCGTAAGTGGTATTTTGGGGGTGTGACAGTTTCGTATCAGAGCCACTGGTTATAGTGAACTTGGTTTTAAAAACGTTTTTATAAAACCAGACTATAAGCGAACTGTTCTGAAAACGAGAATACGATCATGACACTCATCTCCAGATTGCAAGGTTCGTCTTTTCATCTGTGGTATACATTACATGAGCAGTGTACATTTGTTTATGATGTAGCGTGCAAACACACAATCGTCACTATAGCATGATTACATGAGTTACTTGCTTACATTATGATGCATTGATAGCATGTCATAGTCCTTAGATTTTTGTGATCTTATCGTTTTGATAACCTCTGTTTGGCATTCGAGTTTGAGGAACCATTTGACATGAGTTAGGAGGAACTGAGATGAGCATGCAAATCGCAATATTATTGTGGGTGCACACATAATAATAATGTGGGGGGTGCATGTAAGTCCCAGTGAGGTTTAACAAATGAAAAAGGGGTTATGCTCTGTTATTTGATCAATGTGAAACGTAACAAGTCTACAGGAGTCATAGCAGTGATTGTCTCCTACTCGAACGTGATCTTTTCACTCCTCTCTGAATCCTTTCGAACCTCGATGCTATCAAGTATTACCTGAACACCCATCTGAACGCCTAGCGAATTGTGTAGAATGTTAGGTGCTAGTACGAACGTCTCTGTGTTGGATGTTGCAGCGTCGAATGATTGGTCTAAACCTTTCTCACTCCTCTTCATTGGTTGGAACTCAGTGTATTGACGCCTTAGATTCCATAGGTGCGATCACTTCTGCAACACTCTAGCAGCATACCGTGTATTACCCAATCGACATGCAAGATCGATGGACAAGAAGGTGAGCATAGTACCTTGCCGACCTCTGTATTAGAACGGCCTTGGTTACCGGCAACGAACACCAGCAAATTGACTTTAATCGAATTCTTAACCCTAGTCAGCGGCTCATGGGATCCAACTCCTACAAATTAATCGGGACATAAACGATGACAATTGACCATGGTGCGGAAATGTGTAACGGCCAGCACAATGAGTAGCGCCTTAGGATGTGGCACGGAAATGTGACAAGATGGACTTTGTCGGTGAAAAATCATAGGACTCCATTTCAGGCAATGACGTTAGAGGAAACAGTCACGACAACATCAAGATACTCGTAATTGTAACCAACAGTATGGAAATGGAGGTGCCAACAACATGGATTGGCCATGGTTAAATCAAGACGACAACAACCCAGGGAACGACGTCGGTACTGGAAATCCTCGTAACGATAACAGAAACACTGGAAATGATACTCATGGAAGGGCATTTAGGATTGGCGTGGGCGACGCCAGGATTTTAGCAACATGGTAGCTAGCATGAGTAGCTAAACGCTTCGTCTCTGTCCTGCTTGATACGTGGTTGTAAACCGGTGCTCGTTATTGTTTAACTTTACGTTTTTACGTAAGTTTTAGTTTCGAATAGCCTACTTTTAATCAAGAATGTGTTTTGCAGGTTTGATGGAGTTTAAGGAGCTTTTCGGGAGCTTTACGGGTCACCGGGTCGAAAACGGAGCACCGGGATGCGTTACGGATCAACCGAGAGTGCAAGGAGCGAAAAAATGAGAATTGAGTTTCAAGAGGCCGTCGCCGACGGGCTAGAGGCCGTCCCGGACGGGCTCTAGATAACCCCGTCGGCTAAAAACCTCCGTATCCAGTCATTTAACCTGTCGGCAGAACATGTAGTTTTGGGGACCCGTCGGCGACGGGGTCAGGCCCGTCGGCGACGGGTAGTGGATTCTCAAAACGCGAAATTCGTTAATATGAAGGTTAAGCTCGATTTTGATTGGTGTTCTTTCATTAAAAACGGGGGTTACACACTCTTTGGAGTTGGAATCTTGTTCTTGGAGCCACAACCAACCATCATTCACCTACCATTCCATCTCCTACTACATCAATCACCCGAATCAAGATCAAGAATCATATCACAATCTTGATTCCAAACCCTAGCCATCAATCCATTCATCCATCACCAACTTTCATCATTCACCAATCATCCAATCAAGCTTCAAGATGAATCCATCCGCATTCCAAACATCCGGTGATCAAGTTGCATCAACCATGAGCGGCTAATCATCTCGGTTTCACCCCGGTGTAGGTAGTTGTTAATTTTAGGGTTTCAATTTGTTCTTGTTTCATCTTAGTGACAATTTGTATTTGGTTTTTGAAACTCTTGACAATAGTATTACATTTGTTACGAATTCGTGAATTGTCGAGCGATGTTAAAAGTTATGACTTTGCGAAACGGTGATATGTAATTGTACATTGTCATCGTTAGGATTTACTTGTGTTGATTACAAAGTGTCTTTTTGTCCGTTCTTCGGGGCGTTGATAGTTAGTAGCACCTAAGTCACGGTACACTAAATCCGTTAATCAAATGCATTTGAGTTGAAACTAAAACTTGTAGAAATCTTAGGTTAGCAATTACCGAAATCGGGTGTGATTCCTTTTTATCATTATTGTTCTAGTATCCAATTTTCTTGCAATCGTTAATTAGTAGTTGTTAATTAATTAATCCAATTCCATTAGTTCAAATTCACATCTTTTTATTAAACAAAAATACAAAAACACTTTAGCAAGCTTCATAATCGTGACAATTCTTTATAATTCAGTCAAATCCATACACAAACCACATACTCTTCGTGGATCGACCCCTTACTACCACTAACACATTGTTAAGGGTAATTTGGGCTTATAAATATTATCTTTGACCGGAGCGCAACACTCCGATCAAATTTTGGCGCCGCTGCCGGGGAGTGCGTGTGATTTGTGTTTGGATATTGTTTGAATTTGTGTGATTAACTGTTTAAGCTGTTTAGCTTTCTTTTTGTATTTGTCTTTTTCCTTGTTACGCGGGGTGTGTTACTTGTGCAGGTTACAGGTAGTGCATGCATACGCGGAACTCCCGGAGGACTTCACCTTTAGTCTACGAACCGGAAATCGAAAGACTCGCAAGAAGGAACCTAGCAAGCCAGTTAGAAGCAACTCTTGCTTCTAATCAAACCAACCAAACATCACCACTCACGCCGACCATTGAAACCGATTCAATGGCGAATCAAAACTCCAATCAAAACCAGAACCAATTCCAATACCGGAGCAACTTTAATCCCGCTCAAAACACCCAACCTATACCTCAAGAACAACCGGGTGGTAACACCAACGCTAGACCACCCACTCCACCTTTCCGAAACCAAAATACCAACAACACCCAACGAACACCTCAACAACAAACCCTTCACCGACAAGCATCGTTACCTATCAACCTTGATGATCGGAATGTCAATTCCGATCGTAGAGGTAACCGTGATCGCGGAAATCCCGCAAATGAAGACCCGTTTTTCAACATCGACGATTTAAGGAATGCAATCCCCGATGATGAACCGTATAGTGTTCCCGGTTATCAATCGCCGGAACATGTAAGCATTCATACGGAAAATTCGGACGATGGGGGGTACTACGATGATCGGGTTAACGATGATGAAGATCGGGGCTACGTGAATAGGGGAAACATCTACAACGCTAGAAGGTATGATGATGAGGAATTTGGCTACCAAAATGCCAATTACGTTGGGGACGATGAATACGGTTACGGAGGTGGCAGAAATGATGGTTATGGGAACAACCGTCAACCACGGAACAATAACTAACGAAACCGGAATGATGGGTTTTATAATAACAACAATGCAAACCCTAACCGGATTCCTCGTTTCGTGGGAGGTGGTAACCCAAGGGATAATCGACGGGAGGATCGGTGAGGTGAAAGACGGGATAATAGAAGACCGGTCGATCAAGAAGTTAATGGTCCACAACGCCGTCAACAACCTCCACGGGGAGTAAATGACCGTTTCCGACCGATAGTGACCGAGAATAACTCTCCGATAGTGTGCGAAAGGAGAAGGTTTGATTGTAAACCGCACTACATCAACATACTTCCCCACTTTAACGGGAGGTCTAATGATGAACCATACACACATTTAACGGAATTCTCTTCCATTTGTGATACTATCGGGGGGCACAATTTTGCACTAGAGGAAGTTAAGCTTCGGTTATTTCAATTTTCGTTGAAGGACAAGGCCAAACAGTGGTTCCTCACATTTCCGGCCAATAGTATTCGAACGTGGGAGCAAATGCAACAAGCATTTTTGGATGAATACTATTCTATGGCAAAGACCGACGATGCTAGAGATGAAATTCGGTCGTTTCGTCAACTTTCGAGTGAGCCTTTACATGAAGCATTTACCCGATTCAAGGAGTTGATGAGGAGATGCCCACATCACCAAATAGAAAAGTGGGAGTTGGTGAAGTGTTTTGTACGGGGATTAGATGACACCACTTGGAATCATCTCGAGTCAACAAGCAATGGAACACTCTTGAGCAATCATGAAGACGATGATTGGGAATTCTTGGAAAGGATGAGCAAGCGGTCTAAAGAAAAAGTATCGGCCGATAGAGCAAAGAGACATCCAGTTTCCCGGTCACTTCCCGATCTTGATTCCAAGGATCGAAGCTCTTCTTTAGAGCGAGAAATGGCTCGTCTAAAGAAGAAAGAGGTAAATGCGGTTCAGTTTGCGGTTTGTAAAGAATGTGGAGATATTGGGCATACAACCGATCAATGCCCAACGGGGTCGAGTGGTTACACTGAAGAAGTCAACCAAGTATATGGAGATAGGAAACAGTACGACATGAACTCCAATACTTATCATCCGGGTTTGAGAAATCATCCCAATTTTCGGTATGGCAACGCTTCAAATCAAATGAACCCGAATTTCCAATCGGGTAATCAAGGAGGAAGTGGGTCATCATACCAAAACCGTCAAGGTGGTAACCAAGGAGGGTACCAACGAAATTACAACCAAGGGTACCAAGGTGGGTACCAAAAGAATTATAATAATCAAGGCGGTAACGGGAATGGGTCGAACAATCAAACCGGTGGCGACGATTTGAGTGCCAAGATGGATGCTTTGCTAAACATGCAAAAGGAATCTCAAAACAACATAAAAGAGACTCACAATGATGTCAAAGAGATAAAGAAGACAAACGAGATTCGAGACAAAGCACATGAGGCATTGGCGAAGCAAGTGGGTCAACTAGCGGAAGAAGTGGCCCAAATAAAAGGAAGCATGGGGAAGCTTCCAAGTGACACCACGGTAAACCCTAAGCATCAAGGGTCGAGCTCGAGAAACACACGTGAGGTACATTTAAATGAAATTTCTTTACGTAGTGGTCGAGTCATAGATAATGGTGTTAAATCACCATCACCCCAATTTGTTGAAGGGGTGGTGGAAGATGCGAGTGAAGATGAGCGTGAGGATGATCAAACGGGTCAAAACAAAAATGATTTGAAAAAGAAAAACAACCAACCCGTTGGGATCATCCCCGTCCCCAAGGCTAAGGAAAAGGGTGTGGAGGCTAATACCGCCCCTTATCCCGAAGCATTGAAGGGACCCATGAAAAAAGTTGTAAACAAAAGAGGTCCACAACAAGAAGAGTTGTTGGAAATTTTCAAACAAGTCAAAATTAACTTACCTCTTTTGGATGCAATTAAACAAGTACCGTCGTATGCTAAGTACTTGAAAGATTTGTGTATCCAAAAACGCACTCACAAAGTTCCAAAAAAATTAGATTTAACCGAAAACGTGAGTTCGATTCTTTCGGGTGCACTTCCACCTAAGCTCCAAGATCCGGGTGCGCCTATCATTTCAATCCAAGTGGGTGATTTTAAAATCAACCGGGCACTTCTAGATCTTGGTGCTAGTGTAAGCATTCTACCGGGTAGTTTGTATGACCAATACGAGTTTGGTCCACTTCAATCGTCAAACACCACCGTGGTGTTAGCCGATTTGACACCCAAACTACCCCGTGGAATTGTTTCGGATGTGATAGTGAAAATCGAGGATTTTTACTATCCGGTGGACTTTCTTGTGCTTGATTATGTGGCCAAGGACCCAACCAAACAACCTATGGTGATTTTGGGTCGACCGTTCTTAGCAACTGCAAATGCTCAAATTGATTGCAGAACATGAATGGTTGACATGACATTTGGAAACCGAAGGTTGAGGTTGCATGTTTTTTCCGGACTTATGAGCCCTCCAGTTGATGATGAATGCTATATGGCAGACATTGTTGACACGTGTATACCTCTTTGCGACACAGTCGTTTATGGGGAAAACACAATGGAGGATTGTTATATGTTTGACAGGTCATAGGTGGAGGTGGAGCAAAGCATGGACGAGGAAGTAAGGAGTTTGGAGGTGCTTGCGGTTAGAGAAGGAAAACCGACATGGACGCACCAAATTGAAAGCTTACCGGAGAGCATTGACACTAAATTGAAGCCGTCATTAGTAGAGCCTCCGGAAGTTGAGTTGAAAGCATTGCCAAAGCATCTCAAGTATGCTTATGTTGGAGAAGGCAATACCCTCCCGGTTATTATTGCATCGAAATTAACCGTGGAGCAAGAGAAAAAGTTGATGGAGGTGTTGGTCATCAATCGAGCGGCGATTGGATGGACCATTGCGGATTTGAAGGGTATTAGTCCCTCGGTGGTGATGCACAAAATCATCACGGAAGAGAATGTGACTCCCGTTCGAGATGCACAAAGGCGGTTAAATCCGAACATGAGGGAGGTCGTGAAGAAAGAAGTGTTGAAGTGGCTGGATGCGGGTATCATTTACCTGATCTCGGATAGCCAATGGGTGAGCCCAACACAGACGGTTCCCAAGAAAGTTGGTATACAAGTCGTCAAAAATGACGCAGGTGAAGAGGTAGCCACCCGGCCGGTAACCGGGTGGCGAATTTGTATTGATTATAGGAAGTTGAATACCGCAACTTCCAAAGATCATTTTCCTTTACCTTTCATAGATCAAATAGTTGAGAAATTGTTGGGGCAAAAATTTTATTGCTTCTTAGATGGTTATTCCGGTTATAACCAAATTGCCATCCATCCGGAAGATCAATCAAAGACTATGTTTACATGTCCTTATGGTTCTTTCGCATTTAGGCGAATGCCGTTTGGATTATGTAACACTCCCGCCACCTTCCAAAGGTGCATGATGAGTATCTTCTCAGATATGGTGGGAAAGTCTTTGGAAATCTTCATGGATGATTTCTCAATTTTTGGATCATCTTTTGAGACTTGTTTGGATCAACTAGATAAAGTGTTAAAACGATGTGTTGAGACTAGTTTGGTCCTAAGTTGGGAAAAGAGCCATTTTATGGTTCAAGAGGGAATTGTGTTGGGACACGTGGTGTCAAGTCGTGGGATAGAGGTTGATCGTGCTAAGGTACAAGTTATATCCACTTTACCATATCCCACGACTGTTAAAGGTGTTAGGTCGTTTTTAGGTCATGCGGGGTTTTATAGGCGGTTTATTAAGGGGTTTAGTGATATAACAAAGCCTTTATGTAATTTGTTGCTAAAAGACCAACCGTTTGATTTCAATGAAAATTGCCAAAATGCTTTTAACAATTTAAAAGAGAAGTTAGTGGAGGCCCCAATCTTGCAATCGCCAAATTGGTCTTTACCTTTTGAAATAATGTGCGATGCAAGTGATTATGCGGTGGGGGCCGTGTTGGGACAACGGGTTGACAAGAAACCCGTTGCCATATACTACGCAAGTAAGACTCTTTCGGATGCGCAATTGAATTACACAACCATCGAAAAAGAGCTACTTGCGGTGGTATATGCATTGGATAAATTTCGGTCTTATATATGTGGTAGTAAAGTGATTATTTACTCGGATCACACTGCAGTTAGGTACCTCATGGAGAAGAAAGATGCGAAGCCGAGGTTAATCCGATAGGTGTTGTTGCTCCAAGAGTTTGATTTGGAGATACGGGACAAGAAGGGCATTGAGAACGTAGTAGCGGACCACTTATCCCGATTGATGGTTGAAGAGGATCCGAAAGCCTTAGAAATCAATGAGTCCTTCCCAGATGAGCATATAATGAAATTGGATAAATTGCCATGGTATGCTAACATTGTCAATTATCTTATTACAGGTGATATGCCGGCACATTGGGATAGACGGAAAAGGCAACACTTCATGTCCCAAATCAAATACTATCGGTTGGAAGAACCGCATTTGTGGAAGGAGTGTGCGGATCAAGTTATAAGGAGATGCATTGATGACGAAGAGATTCCGAGCGTGTTGCAGCATCTACACTCGTTTGCATGTGGTGGTCACTTTAGTGGTCACAAAACGGGTCACAAAGTGTTGAATAGTGGCCTTTATTGGCCTACTATTTTCAAAGATGCAAATGAGTTTGCCAAAAATTGTATAGAGTGTCAAAAATTAGGGGGTATCTCAAAAAGGGATGAGATGCCCATGCAACCAATCCTTGTAGTCGATGTTTTCGATGTATAGGGTATTGATTTCATGGGTCCATTCCCCAATTCCTATGGCAATTTGTATATCTTGGTGGCTGTTGACTATGTGTCAAAATGGGTCGAAGCAATAGCCACCAAGACAAACGACCATTCCGTGGTATGTAATTTTGTCCAATCCAATATTTTCTCAAGGTTTGGGATTCCTCGTGTCATTATAAGTGACGGAGGATCCCATTTTAAAAATTTTCGGTTTGGGAAACTTTTAAAGCGGTTTGGTGTTGACCATAGGATTGCCACCCCCTATCACCCGCAAACAAGTGGGCAAGTTGAGGTGTCAAATAGGCAAATCAAAGAGATTTTGCAAAAGACCGTCCGGGCGGACCGTAAGGATTGGTCAATTAAATTGAACGATGCTTTATGGGCCTACCGAACGGCACATAAGACACCCATAGGCACTACACCTTACCGGTTGGTTTACGGTAAAAACTGCCATTTACCGGTTGAACTTGTGCACAAATCGTTATGGGCTATTAAAGAGGTTAATGTGCAATATGATGATGCAGGTAAAGAACGGAAGCTCAAATTATGTGAGTTGGAGGAGCTAAGGGAAATGGCATATGAATGTGCGTCTCAATACAAGGATGGGATGAAGAGGGCGCATGATGCCAAGTTGAGAAAGAAAGAATTCGAGGTGGGCCAAAAGGTGTGGCTTTACAATTCGAAACTCAAGTTCTTTCCCGGGAAGCTCCGGAGCAAATGGATGGGACCCTATGTTATCACCCGGGTCGGACAATTGGGTGATGTTACTATCGAGGACCCGAAGGACGGGGTACGGCAAACGGTAAATGGTCATCGGCTAAAACCGTTTCTTGAGGGTAACGAGAAAGTGGATGAAAACAAGGAATCGGTAAGCTTCGTGGTAAGTTTCCCGGTTTACGAGGTCGAATGAAAAGGACTGGTAATACTTTGTGTAAAGTTATGTACCATTTTTTTATTGTTTGTGTGTTTCGAGGATAATCGTTTTCAGTTCCTACTAATCCCTCTTGATTGTGTGAGTCCAGACATTACGAACGGGTCATGAAGATACAAGGTATGTTTTTAGACTTGTTTATGTGTATTGAGGACAATACACGATTTTTTTGGGGGGTGGTAGGACCGTCGACAGTTGTCGCGTTTAAAAATTTTAACTTATAAAAAATCAGAAAAACATTTTTAATAATTTTTAGGAATTTTTAATGAACATAGTCCCTTTATTAAATAATCATAATTTTCCTCCTAGTTTTCAAAAAAAAAAATTTGAAAAATTAAAAAAAAATGAGTAAATTACAACCCGTCGGCGACGGGTGTAGTCCCGTCCGGGACGGGCAACAGATAAGCCCGTCGGCGACGGGTGTAGTCCCGTCCGGGACGGGCAACAGATAAGCCCGTCGGGTGAGTTTTCCCGTAACCAGATGCTTAACCCGTCGGACCCAGGAGCCATTTTTCTTGCCCGTCGGCGACGGTCTGGTACCCGTCGGCGACGGGTTACTGTTTTGAGTCCGGTGTGGGTTCGTTTTTGACGTAAGCAATCGAGCTAAAACTCTTTTTCAACCCACCAAACATTCTCAAAACTCAAAATTAACCATTCACTTGACTCACAATCACCCTACATCATTCTTTACCACAAAAATCTCTGATTTCTCTCTCCTAACATCACCTTTCCCCTTCATCTTCTTCCTCAAACCTCAAGAACCCTAAAACCTTCAAGCTTTCATAACTTTCTCAGTTCTCCACCAATCCAACTGATTTTGGAGTCCATCTTGGGTAATTTTTCAAGAGGAACAAAACCCCTAACACGGATTTCATCAATTCTTGCTATTTTGCAAGATTTCTAGGCGTGTTACTTAGGGTTTTTGAAGGGGTGTGCATCAAGATCTTTGTTTTACATCTTTTCACAGATTTTTCTTGTTTCAACAACACAAGGTATGGATTCTTTTTAATTTTATGCTTGATTCTCATGTATGTAATGTTTTTCTTCCGAAATTTTAAACTTGTTAGTTTAAGAGTAGGTTGTTTAAACAATGTATGTTGATTTAGCATGATGTTGAGTAAGATTAGTTGTTGTTGATGGAATTTGAGCATGTATAACTTTAGTGAAGTGATTACACTTGTTATACACATGATTGAACATGAAGGTGATGTTGAATACATTGTCGAAATTATAAGAAATTGTAAGCACAACAATGACATTGATAAGTAGATGATAAAATTGGCGACTTTTGGAAGTTTAAAAATGCTATTTTAGTTTCACTTGTTAATTAAAAATTTCAACATCGCACCTCATGTTCAAAGTTTGGGAGTTCAATGAAGGTTGAATTTATATTGATATTTGCTTGTTTGTGATTGTAGTTATGGCGGGTGGCAAGAGACAAAAGACTACAGGCCAAGCTTCATCATCCGGGG
The DNA here is from genome assembly GCF_002127325.2 of Helianthus annuus. Taxonomy (NCBI): domain Eukaryota; kingdom Viridiplantae; phylum Streptophyta; class Magnoliopsida; order Asterales; family Asteraceae; genus Helianthus; species Helianthus annuus. Next base: position 27,500,072 of record NC_035438.2, on the reverse strand, counting down.
TTGGTTCTTCTTCCGGTTTAATACCGAAGAAGTGGGAGCAACTAAGCTCTGTGGAGGAGAACGATGCGAGGTTGTACAGGCAGGATTGGGAGTGGGTGAAGTTTAGGGATAGCCAAAGTGCTAGAATTTGGGATGACGAGAAGAACAAACCGTTGTCAAGTTATCAAGACAGGAAGTTAGAGGCTAAGTTGTGGAAGTGGAAGATGGTGAACGGTATGAACACTTCAGTTCCAACAAGGGTAATATGTGAACGGGTTGTGAACGTAGAAGAATTTCGTCAGATCGGGATTGTGCAGATGTTTGAACGTCTAGGATGGGAAAGTGTCCTTGATTGGTGTGAAGATAATACCTCCAGGATATACTTATCGGAAGTATCTGAATGGTTATCTACCTTGAAGCTCGTGAACAAGAATGAATCTCCATCACAGTGGAAGTTGGTGGGAAAGACTACTCGAGGGAACATGACAATGTCCTTCGAGACCATGAATTGTATTGCTCGTTTCGACTCCTTGGGAGTACAAGCATATGATTACCCACCCATCGAGCAGTTTTTGGATAATCATTTGAACAACAACGATGCCGAGCAACTGTTAGATGTTATCTTACCATTCCACAAAGGGGGAGAAATGAAAAGAAAGCAAATGTCGCTTGAGGGAAAGATTCTTCAAGGGATTTCTGTTGAGAACATCTTGGCGAGGTTTGGTGATCGTGGAGGTGTTAGAGTGAGCGACTGTAGGGTGGTGCATGCTTTGCTTTATGGAACCCCAACATTGTCATGGCGACATATAGTGATGATGAACACGTGGGCTACTAGGGAGTCATCCCAGAGGCGTTTTATTCCGTACGCACGCCTCATTAGCGCCATGATTGTGCAACAAAACTGTTTACCCCTGGACTCACTATGGGTTTCTAAGCCGGTGGAGGAATTTAACTTGGCGTACATGAGGAAGAATTGGAAGATAGAAGTTAAGTTCTCGGGAAACAAGTACGTTGTGACCGATGATTTGGGCAACAAGTATGAGATCCGTACTTCTGGAGCACCACCAGTAGAGGAAGAAGATGAAGAAATGGGGGATGAAGAAGAGGAAGTTGAACCCGCCTGTGCACAAAGACCAAGGCAACGATACATGCGGCCACATAGGGAAATTAACGCAGATGTGGCGGGTTTTGTGACCATGAGACGGGTGCCTTCCTACAAGAATTTTTATTGGGGGCAACAGGAGCTATATGACAATGTCTCCGCAGGAAGGGAGTACAATCGAAGAAGGGAAACTTGGGAGGGGTCGCATGGATCCGCAATGCAAGAATATTGGGCAGCTCAAGAAGCCCATAGGGAAAGAATGAACAAGTTTATGGAAGAACAAGAACTGTTCCAAGCGATGCAAAGATCACACATGGAACAGTTGACAAAGATGCAGGAGGATGAGGCTGCCTGAAGACGGGCATGGGAAGAAGCAGCGGCACCAAAGAGACTACCAAGCCGGCCTCCCATATGCCGAGCACTCGGGGTGGACCAATTACCCCGACCTTCCTCACCCACAAGGCCCATCCGACCCGACTCCGCATTGGCCCGAAGCGGTAGGGTCTAGCTTTATCCCGATCCCGTACCAACCGCCACCTCAAGGAGAGCAAAGCCCCCTCGATAACTATAGGGAGATATTCGAGGCCCTCACTAGTTATCCTTACCAACCCAACCCGCCCATGGATCCAAACGAGCGATATCAGCGGTAGAGGTATGGTATATTTTATGTTGTTGTTGTTGTATATTGTGTTCCTTTATTTCTTGTCGTTTTTATTTAATCTTTGCCTAGTTAAATGAACGTTGTGGGTTTGTTCCCTATATAACCCTCACGAGACCTACTCGTCCTCGCAAGCTATTGGGGGGTTTAAAAGGGCTTGTTGCATACGCTAAATGCAACCGTGATTCCTACGAAAGTGAGTTAGGCTTGTTGTTGTTGTAAAATATTTTCCACATAAAATCGAAGTGAGATAATGCATGGCTTGGTAATGTGTTCATAAAAAAGGGTAGAACTAAGTAACTAACAAACTTTGATGGTTGTGAGAAGCATGCTTCTACACAAGGATTAGAATTTGTAGGTACAACGGGTTCGCGGGACAACCATTTTTATGAAGAGACGAAGGATGTGAGCATCAAGCGATAAAAATCAGGTGCATGTGTTTCTTTTTACTTTGATTGTTAGTTTAGAATAAGTGGATTGTAATGTGTATTTTAATTTCCGGGGTGAAAAGTTGGGAAGGTTAGTCCTGTCACATCCCTTGTGCATTTTTAAAACTCTAGTTCTTACACATTGAGGACAATATGTACTTCAAGTGTGGGGATGGGGGAGTAGTAAAAAAATTTTCGATTTTGACCCGTTCATTTAAACACTACACATTGAGGACAATGTTTACCTCAAGTGTGGGGATGGGGGAAAAAATTTCAAAAATTTTTCAAAAATGTCTTGTTTTAAAAGCGGTCTTAAAAGCACAAGTAACCAAGTCAACGAGGGATGGCACAACCCATTTGGTCTTTTGTCATGGTCAAGTTCAAATTAATAAGCGTAACGGGTATTTAGCGGGTGGTTATTTGGGAATAATTCGCCTAAGGAACTAGCAATTTATGCATATCACATATCATACCCTTACACGTGAGGTTTGAGCCACTTTTATATCATAGATTTACATTTACATGTTTCTTTGTTTGAGTGGACCATTAGTCGCGTATTGTAGAACTTGCAACTTTTGATACGTTTGAGACTATAGACCAAATACAAGCACGAGAATGATTAAGGCATTAGGTAAACCTTTTCTCTTAAAACCATTTTTCTATCCTTACCCGAACCAATCCCCTAGTCGCCCATTTTGAGCCTAAACCTTTCGTTTGACCACCCTATAGCCCATAAACCTTAAACCTTTTCTTGTTAAACCCGTGTGATGAAAATTCGATTATAGGAGCTTAAGTTTGTATAGTTGTTATGATTCTAAAAAAAAAAAGAGAGAAAAATGTTGCGAAAAAGATTGAAAAAAAAAAACTTTGAGAAAAACACAAAAAGAAGTGTTAGTAGTTGTTAAATAAAAGGCTTAAATTGTTGCCTTGTAGTGATGTTTATAGTTTACTTTTGTTTAGAATAATCTTTTGTAATAAAAATCGAATTTTCATCACTTTAGCCACTTTAAAAATATCCTATTTCCTACCCTTAGCCTAGCCCCGTTACAACCCTTCAAAGACCTTTTGACTTGTGCTTAGTATTTGTGTTCGGTGGTGGAGAATGATTGAGTTGCAAGCCTATGCGGGTACGTGTTCTAATCGGTTTTGAGCGATTAATTGTTGAAGTGCTAATACATTATACACGTTAGCCAATTTTAAGCCGAGTGGAGAGCACATTGTGAGGGATATGCATGAGTTGTTAGTTTTACGGGCGGGTTAATCTTGGATAACCATTAGTATATGTGATTATTCACTTAACCGGTAAATATGTGAAATTTGTAAAGAGTTTGAACTTTTGTATGACAATAGACCTTAACCTCTGTCTCGGGAATGGGATGTGTATTCGTTGTTCGACCCACGTGAAAGTGAAAAACAGATTTGCTTGAGGGCAAGCAAAAGACAAGTCTGGGGATGTGATACGTGGTTGTAAACCGGTGCTCGTTATTGTTTAACTTTACGTTTTTACGTAAGTTTTAGTTTCGAATAGCCTACTTTTAATCAAGAATGTGTTTTGCAGGTTTGATGGAGTTTAAGGAGCTTTTCGGAAGCTTTACGGGTCACCGGGTCGAAAACCGGAGCACCGGGATGCGTTACGGATCAACCGAGAGTGCAAGGAGCGAAAAAATGAGAATTGAGTTTCAAGAGGCCGTCGCCGACGGGCTAGAGGCCGTCCGGGACGGGCTCTAGATAACCCCGTCGTCTAAAAACCTCCGTATCCAGTCATTTAACCCTTTGGCAGAACATGTAGTTTTGGGGACCCGTCGGCGACGGGTAGTGGATTCTCAATACGCGAAATTCGTTAATATGAAGGTTAAGCTCGATTTTGATTGGTGTTCTTTCATTAAAAACGGGGGTTACACACTCTTTGGAGTTGGAATCTTGTTCTTGGAGCCACAACCAACCATCATTCACCTACCATTCCATCTCCTACTACATCAATCACCCGAATCAAGATCAAGAATCATATCACAATCTTGATTCCAAACCCTAGCCATCAATCCATTCATCCATCACCAACCTTCATCATTCACCAATCATCCAATCAAGCTTCAAGATGAATCCATCCGCATTCCAAACATCCGGTGATCAAGTTGCATCAACCATGAGCGGCTAATCATCTCGGTTTCACCCCGGTGTAGGTAGTTGTTAATTTTAGGGTTTCAATTTGTTCTTGTTTCATCTTAGTGACAATTTGTATTTGGTTTTTGAAACTCTTGACAATAGTATTACATTTGTTACGAATTCGTGAATTGTCGAGCGATGTTAAAAGTTATGACTTTGCGAAACGGTGATATGTAATTGTACATTGTCATCGTTAGGATTTACTTGTGTTGATTACAAAGTGTCTTTTTGTCCGTTCTTCGGGGCGTTGATAGTTAGTAGCACCTAAGTCACGGTACACTAAATCCGTTAATCAAATGCATTTGAGTTGAAACTAAAACTTGTAGAAATCTTAGGTTAGCAATTACCGAAACCGGGTGTGATTCCTTTTTATCATTATTGTTCTAGTATCCATTTTTCTTGCAATCGTTAATTAGTAGTTGTTAATTAATTAATCCAATTCCAGTAGTTCAAATTCACATCTTTTTATTAAACAAAAATACAAAAACACTTTAGCAAGCTTCATAATCGTGACAATTCTTTATAATTCAGTCAAATCCATACACAAACCACATACTCTTCGTGGATCGACCCCTTACTACCACTAACACATTGTTAAGGGTAATTTGGGCTTATAAATATTATCTTTGACCGGAGCGCGACACTCCGATCACTACTTAACCCTGATGCTTCTTGAAACCGAATCTGTTGTGGAATTGGCTGATGGCAAGTCAATTGGAACCTCATATGCTTGTTGGGATGCAAACTCGACCTTGTGGGACGAGTGTACAACATCGACCTTCCTTCTGCTATCCTTGGTAGATACGATGCAGTAGTTAGTGTGGATTGGTTATCCAGATATCGCGCAGATATACCCTGTGAGAAGAAAATTTTACGTATCCTTCTTCCTAGTGGAAAATTGTTAACTGTTCTAAAAGCGTCAGAGTGGCGCAAGGGTTAGCGCCATTTCAGCTATGAAGGCCTAGAAGTGTCTACGAAGGGAATACCCCACTACGTTAGCAACCATTACTGATATTAAGGCTAAGGAAAAGAGGATCGAAGATCCACCAATTGTTCATGATTCTTCCCGGTGTGCTACCCGAGGAACTTTCAGGTTTACTTCCACGACTGTTAGATAGACTCTCAGTTTGACCTCATGCCAGAGGCAGCCATGATTCTTCGTACTTCTTACCGTCTTGCGCCAGGAGGATTGCAAGAACTGTGAAATCAACTACAGGAACTGTGGGACAGAAGTTTGGTCAGACCTAGTTTTCGCTCCGGGGAGCCCCGATTATATCCGTGAAGATAAGCCTTATCGAAGGACATGTGTACTGGCTATCGAGAACTCAGCAAGGTGGCGGTCAGGAAGCGTTTGACTCGACCATGTATTGACAACCAGTCGACGAGTTGCGAGGAACAAGCTTCCATTCGAGGATTGACTAACGAACGAACTGTCATCAGAAGGAAGTCCAAGGGGAGAATGCTCTTAGAACGGCATATCGAATGCAATACGGCCATTTCGACTTTGTACACCATGATCATTGGGTTGATCAACACACCAACAGCTTTATGGACCACAAGAATCGACCGTGTTTGTTGATGACGTTTTGGGCGGCATTTGTATTTTATTTTAGAGCTCCTGAAGGAGGAGCCACTACGCACGAAGTCTTGTTAAAGGTAACTTCTGGATTCGAGAAGTACATTTTTGGACATATAAACAACGAAGTGGGAATACGCGTGGATCTCGCCAAGATCCATTTTGTTAGAAACTGATCAAGACCAAAGATCCCTTCGAGGATACAATAATCCATTTAGCACAGCAGGGTGCTGTGCTCGTGGAAGACAAAACAGGAGGACGTCTTTTCAGTTTCGAACCCTAACTCTGCAATGCACTGAGCATCGCCTTTACCCGAGGATGCGGGTGATCTAGTGGTATACCATGATGGTTCAAATCAGAGTCCCAGTTACATGCCAATGCAACACGAGGAAGTGATGGCTTACGTAGTGGATTTACCAGGAGAGTTGCACGAGTCACAACCTGCGGTGGAAACCATGGTCTTTGGATTTAAGTTGGAGGCATTACTTTGACGGTACCAAATGCACTACATAGACCGATCACAAGGGCCTCCCGCGTACCCCTGTTTCGAAGGAGTTAAACATGTAATGACATTGCCGGATGAAACCTTTGAATGATTTCGACTGTGAAGCCTAGACGCGTATGAGCCTCGCAGCACACCAGCGATCCTACCTTATCTGATTAGATTCGCCTGTCCAAACCGAAACACTGAAGGAAGGAAATTGTCAAGTTGAGTCCATGCGGGGCATGGAGGAGCAACTTTTGCCAAGACGGACGATACTCGCTATTTCAGGAAACGAATATGGGCCTCACTATACAGCAATCCAAGGGAACTTGTGTTGAGTGAAGCACACCAGCCTCGATATTCTAGTCATCTAGATTTTGATGGAATATATTAGGATCTAAGGATTTTGTACTGGTGACTGGGCTTGAAGGCCTACACAGCGAAGTATGCGAATGATGTTTGACTTGTGGGAAAGTCAAGGTGGAGTATCAGCAACCAGAAGCACCGAAATAGAAACAATAACACCTGGGTGATCGTTGATTGTCCTACGTAACCAACGCACTTTATTGCAATCAAGGACATTGACGAGTCGTCACAGCTTGTGAATATTCCTCTGGGAGAGGCGGCTTTTAGGCACGAGGTGCCAACTCCCATTACCTCCAATTTTGAACTATACCTGATTTATGGCGGACAAAACACAACACCCTCGACTCACGTCTAGACATGAGCATTGCTTATCACCGTAGGACAAGCGGTCTGAGTAAACGAACCATCCTGACACTCGAAGACATGCTGCGAGCACGTATGTGATTGACTTAGTAAAATTTGAGGGATATTTACCTTTGGTTGAGTTCTACTGCAATAGTTACCATTCTGGTGTTCAGACAGCTCTGTTTGGGGCATTGCCTGGATAATAATACCAATTTTCTTGTTGGACTAAGGTGAGTGACAACCTAATCACAAATCCAGGACTTGTACTCGAAACTCTTGAAGATTGCTTAGATCGGAAATTGTTTGACGGCAACGCGTGACTGTCAGGAAAGTTGATAGGCTTAGGAAACACTGGGAGTTCGCTGTAGGCGAACGTGTCATAATCGAAAGTCCCACCCTGGGAGGGTGCGGTACGCTATAGACAACGTGGCAAGCTTAGTTTACAATGCGTTGGGACATCCGGATCTCTGGAAGGAATCGGTGACATGGCTCAAACTCGAGTTAACTGACGAAATGGGATAACGTTCGCGATGATATTTATGCCTTGAATTTAAGGCAGTGTTTGTCCGATGAAACACTTGTGATACCTTTACCAGAGTCTAAGGTTATCTGACCAATTGTATTTATCAGGGAATCTATCGAAAACATGGACCAAGAAGTCAAGTTTCGTTAGCATAAGTCGTATGATGTCACACCCCGAATTTCCACGTATCACCGGTGGGCCCGGTGGGGAGTATCGTGACGTAATTGATGTCATCATAGTCAACCAACACAATATATATATGCACAGCGGAAGCAAAAGATAAATATATTACATTCCGAGTATTAAGTAATGTCAAAGTATTACAACAGAAAGTAAAGGATCCACAGGCGGATCAAATAAAAGAAAACTGTTCAACAGACTTTAGGCATCTAGAACTTGCAAGATTCCTTATTAACGCCCTGAGCTTCCAGCCAATTACGTTCAGTACCTGTCACTTAACCCTTTTTGGAAAATACGTCAGTTTACACTGGTAAATACAATTAACCGACTCTTTTGAAAAGGTTTAATAAAATTGATTTGAATGCACAAGGCACAACATATCTTTTATAACTTGGGACAATTATCTTTATAATCTTGTATACAGATTTACATGTTCGTTGTACGTTCAGGGCCCGATGTAGAAATCGAGTCAAGATTAACAGACACGCCACAAGTATAGGCCCACAAGAGAGTGAGATACCGTTTCCCTTATGCACTGTCAGGGGTATGCCTACACCTCGTGCATAAGGCGTGACCATTTTATAATACAATGATGTCAGGGATATCCGGGACATGGTCATTAACCCCTAAAGGCTTTTATTTCAAACAATACAGATTAAAGCGGGTTACCACAATAATTTAATCACAATCCGACTAAACATTCAATACCCGACCAAGCGGTATTATTATAATACCGTATCCCAAGCCCGTATAGGGAAAAATAAGTTAAAAGTATTTACCTGAGCTAGCAAAAGCAATTTATACTCAACCGTATATTCTAATCAGCAAGCGCAAGTACTTCTACTGGGGCTCTCAATCTGGAACGAAGGTTTTATTAACCTATTAGATTCCTAACGGGTCTTTATTTAAGTCGTAACTTAGACCGGTTAGTTTTAAGGAAAGGTTTACGGTTCAAAACGCATGATTAAGCGAAGATCGGATTGGAATGTGATTTAGACCCGACAAGTTTGGAGACTTGCATATTATGGGTAAACTAAGCACATTCTGAATTTTGAGATAAAAATGATAAGGTTTAACTCGTTTCGGCTAATTTATGCAAACTAGTTACATAAACCGAACCGAACGCGCAGGAGGCGTATCGGGTAACCGTAAGAGTCCTATACAGGTTTCCTAAGTCAATATGCTCTAAAGAGGTTGTGGTATCAGTAGGATACCTTCCATAATGCCCGTAACGAGTTTAAATCCAATATACGCCCCGTAGGGGTAATTCGGTCTCTTTTAAGGATTATAAAAGAGGTTTCTGAGTTCTACAGGAAATCTGCATTTTCCGAACAGTTTATAAAGTTCAAAATACTTTATTTATTATTTAAAATCAGTAGCAACTGGAATCGGGTCAAAATACCATGTAGAACTCAAGTTATGTCCAAAAAGGGTATATTCGGTAATTACCGAATCGATGCCATAACCGCAGGTTATGAGCAGGTTAAAAATAATTAAAAATCTTTAAAAATCTCAAAATATTATTTTACATCAGTGTGTAAAAGGTTTGGTGTCGAAATTTGGGTTTAGATAGGCTTTACGCTAAATGTGTCGTTTAATTACTAAAGTTTCCGTAATTGCGCTATTTAGCATAACTCCTATTCTAGACCCCAGATTGACGTGAAATTTTAGGGACATGCTTAGAAATCAGTAACTAAGGTTATTGTCTTGTCACATGTCCAAAATTCTCGTTTTAAAGTAAAAAGGGCGTTATGGTCAACTTTTAAGCATTTAACGGAAATGTGCAAAAGACTCGGACAAACAATGAACCAGTCACAGAGGGTTATACCATCATGTAACCTGGTCCTAAGAGAGTCCTAAGGCATATCTAAATCATACCATAACGGGTCAGAACTGAAGTCAAAGCAAATGTCAAAGTTTTGCGACTTTTGGTTCCGAACCGGGTCAAAACAGGAAATTGTCGAATCAACAAGCTTAGATCAGTTCTTAAACTCATTACCAAGTTATATGAGTGATAAAATAGGTTATACGCCTTCTACATTGCTACTTATGCGTTAAATCGAAAATCTAGCTTCTGTTGACTTTTTATAAACAACTTTGACCCGACATTCGATCTAGTTAGAATTTGAATCAGAGGGTGCCCTTTTAAGGGTTTAAAGCCCACATGATTACCAACTTATAACCACCTTCGATTCGATCAATCACTGGACCAATAATGATTTATCGCTAAGTCAACCGTTAATTACGACGGTTTGACTTCTAAGCTAAAACTAAGCGAAAACTCAATAAGGAAAGGTCAAGCATACTTACAAAGGTCCTATGCACGATTAGGGAAGCTTAGAAGGAGGTCTTGAGCTCCAGAAATGATCAGATGGTGAAGGAATGAATGAATGATCAAAGTGTGCAACAATGGCCTTTATATAGTGCCTTAATCACCTTAGATCATTGACAAATCATGCTAGCAATGGCCATGGATGATTAAAAAGTGTCCCTAAATGTCTAGGGGTTGTTTAGGCAGCTCTTGGGAGTGTTTAAAGGCAACATAAGTCGGTTACATGGGCTGAACAGGTAAAAGAAACAAGTTTCTGCATCTGGGCAAGCCAGGCGGCCCGTGTAAGACCTCTCACCAGGCTTACGCGCCCCGCGTGGGTCTTTTGATCTGATTTCCAAATCTTTCATTAATTGCAGGCTGGCTCTTGGTTCTTCGAAAGGTCAACTTAACTTATCTCTTGCATTTTGACCCTTTCCAAATTACCTACAAGGGCCCCTAGACTTTTACCTATCATGTTAAGTCCTTGTTTACCTTGTTATTACCCGAAAAAGTCTTAACTTTTGACGTTGACGCCTTTAACCCCTAGAATACGAATATTGTCATAACTTCCTCATTCTTTATCGAAACTTTATGAAATTTTAATCACTTATTCTAGTGAGCATAATTTACCTTTACAAAGCTTCGAGTTTGCTAAAAGGTCACTCAGAGGTACAACTTAAACATGTTGACACATTTAACCCCCGTAGTTTGTAATTTCCCACTTTCTTTCACAATGAGCTTCGTATGATCCATGAATCATTCGTTTAAGGGCATAAACATCAGGTAGGGATATTGTAGGGCATATTTATCCATTGTTGACATTTTGAACCCTTGAATTCACATACTTTCTATGTTTGTCAACTTTAGTCCCTCTATAGTATTCATTAACACGTCCAAGCTTATGACACGTGTCAATACATTATAGGACGCAAATTTTTGAGGTGTTACATATGACAATCGTGAGAGTTCGTTGAAACTCAAGACATGGACAGGAGTTCACGTGGGAACGTAAAGATCTATTAAAGCTCTAATATCCTCAATTGTTCAAGTGGTTGAACCAACTTTTGTTGTCATTGGCGAATTTCGGGACGAAATTCCCTTTCAAGTTGGGGATGATGTGGTACCCGGGAAAATCTACAGTCATCCTGATCTAACACCTCGTCACTTTTGGAGTAATTATCAAATTTCGGGACGAAATTTCTTTCAAGTTGGGGATGATGTGACAACCCAAGATTCCAAGGTTTTCCTCTACGCGTTACTTGTAACTTGTGCTTGTTTGATGAACAAGTGAGGTACTTTTACGTATGGTTATCTATTAATTAACCTAATACAAGTTTATGTTTTATAATTACTCAACTAAAGTCAAACTCTCCTCACTAAGATTAGGATTTTCGTCATCATCATCACCCAATGAAACTTGGACCTTCGCCACCAACATCACTCGACGAAGCACATTGTTCGTCGAGCATTGCTTCGCCAAAAAGGGCTTCGGCCCAGTTCTCCTTCTCGGCCCAACATCCATGAACCCAAACACTGGCCGGCCCATGTGTTCGAATACATACGCATACAAGATTTCGAGGGGATTTCATTTATCCCAGACTCACACAAGGTAGCGAAACCCTAATCTCTTCTACATGGGACGGCGACACTCCCTTCCTCTCTCTCTCTTGGATCGGCGATGCCTACCTCCGTCGAAGTTCTCTTCCTTACGGAGCCTCTCATCTCTTTCGTTCTAGTAAACGGTAAGTATGGTTCGTCTGTTTTGATTGTGGTTAATTTCGTGATTTCATGTTGAGTTGTATGGGTGTGAATGTTCATCAGTTTTTGTCGTGTTTGGCTACATGATTACATGTCGAGTGGTAGAGATTAGAACACAGGCTGAGTCCTGATCACAAATCGAGTTAGATAAGGGTCTTGTATGATCGGTTGCAATGTTACTGTATGAATGTGAATTGGAAAACACAATAGTGTTAATTGATGGAGTAGTGTGATGTAATGTTTATGATAATTGAATGAGTTAAAACTGTGGTCCATGTGTTAGGATCGATGACTGATGTTGATTATTGTAATGTAACTGTTAGTCGATGATTAGGGATCTTGATATGTTGAAACTGTAATTGACTAGATTCACTGCAACCATCTGTTGAGGGGCGACGAAAGACCTCCTCGACGAATGACCTGGGAGTTGTAATTGACTAGATTCACTGCAACCATCTGTTGAGGGGCGACGAAAGACCTCCTCGACGAATGACCTGGGAGTTTCGTCACTCACATTGTCGACGAAACACTTGATGTTTCGTCACTCACATTGTCGACGAAACACTTGATGTTTCGCCACTTGCATTGTCGATGAAACACTTAATAATTCACCACCTTTATGTCGACGAAACACTTGGTGTTTCGTCACCCAACTTATCGACGGAAAACTTGATGTTTCGTCGCTCTGAAGGAAACTCATCAACAGACTGTGGTTTACCATGTGTATGAAACTTGAATGATTATTATCTTCCTGTTCATGATGTTAATTATGATTGAGGAAACATGACTTACTTATGATGGATAGCTCACTTAACTGTTAAAGTACTATTACGAAACATGCATACAAATAGTGAACTTATCTGTTACGAATGTTATAAATGATTGTTATCTATTATGCGATGATCCTTGCTACGAATACACACTATGAACATACATGAACAACGTGAACGTAAACTGATTTCGTGTATATGAACATCATAGGCTTTGACTGGTTATGTGTGAACAAGTAACGTAACATACCGAGCAAATCTAAGGTGAGTTCACTGCTCTTTTTCCAAGCATGCGTCCCGGGGAGGGACATCTGGTAAACGTTCCGGGGAGGAATATCGGGTAAATGGGTTTGACTGGAATGTTAAACCCGTGTTGTTGGTTAATACACGTATATCTATCACTCTAGTCCCTCCTACCGATTGTTGCCGGAGAGGCAACGGGGTATTAGTTAATAGCGCTATTTAGGTTTGGCACCCTCACACCGCATCGAGGAGGTCGGGAGTGAACTAATGACCCCCATCTTGACCATTGCTATGATAGAGGCATTGGGGAATAAGGCAAATAATCTGGAGCCATCGACGGTAAGCGTGTGATTAACAACATCAAATCTGTGAAACGTTTTAATCTGGTAACCGGTAACTAATCACGTTAACAAACTTTGAACTCACCAGCGTCGTCTGACACACTTGTCTGCATGCTTGCAGGTCTATAGGGTTGTAGCATTGGGAACTTGCTGTCTGGAAGGCTGGAGTAGTCATGGGTCGAGATGCATGGTATCGCAATACAAGACTAATGGTTTTTGTACTTGTGGTTTATAAAACACTTAACAAATGAGTTATGCTTCCGCTGTATACAATGAATTATATGTAACGTTTTGTAACACTTTATGTTAATGAATGAAAGTTGTATTTAAATATATTTATGAGTTCAATGTGATTGGTGGCTAGATCCTGGTACGTCACACGCCCTGCGGTGTTTCCGCAAGTGGTATTTTGAGGGTGTGACACTCCCCCCCCATACACACACATCTCTCATAAAATAAATCTTTAATCCGTTACTATACGAGTTAAACAGTTAATCATTTCGTATCACCACACGAGTAATTCAATAATTGTTTTTGTCAATAGTTTAATCATACACATTAATTAGTAACGAGTCAATAACAACAAACTGATATATAAAATAAAAAAATAAAAATCAATGCAATCCTGCTGTCTTTTTTTTTTAATCAGCAAGGAATGACGTGCCAACCACCGTAACACCAGGCGCTGTGGCCAAGGTCGACTACTTGACCGCCGCCAGCCCCTTGGCTCTCCCAGATGCGCGGAAACCCTACCTCCACCTACCCGAAGGTACGACAGTGGAAAATAATCGATAAAACCTCGCCTCTCATACAAGACGAACTAGCCTCACCCATATTCGCCCATTCACCTGAATGCTACAAAAAATAATGGAGAGAAGGAGAGTCAAACCTGGATCACAAGAAACACCAAAAGTCTTTACCCGACCTCCACCTGCTGACTGATTTGCATTTGACCCAAAAATAAAAACAATGATAAGTGGGATTGAATCAAGAAATACGATCGGGCCGAAAGTGTGTCTTGTAGGGAAGCCCGATATTCCATTTCCCATATAACAACAAAAACAAACAAAAATTCACAAATTCATTCACTCCCTTCCTTCGGGGGTTTTACTTTCACACACACACACACTGCAAAATCTCCAAATTCATCTTCCATTGATCGATCCAAAATGCGTATTGCTGTTCGTTAGCTTGATCTTGACCGTTAGATTCTCTCAATTCAAGTTTAGTTGGCGAAAATGGACGATGTGGCTATGGCTCCTGAGGGTTTAGAGTGGAAGTTCTCTCAGGTTTTTGGTGAACGTGCTGCAGGAGAAGAGGTTCAAGAAGGTATAATTGATGTGAATTAATTAATTTTGTTTTTGTTTGGTTTGTGAGATGATTAAAGCTGTCATTTTTATTATAAAGAATTGGTTGCATGATGTGTATAGTTATGCCTTTTGTTTGATGATCTATAAGTTATGTGTTTGTTTAAGGAATTCAGGTGGGTTCTGATTGTTTAGGGGAAATCATAGAGGGGGGTCTTTTGGGTTTTGACTTGAGAAACCGGATAATAGGAAAATGTATATGTTTTTATGTTCCGTGTTTTGACTAGTGTGATATTACCAGTGAAAAGATGATAGCTTTTTATATATGCGTAACATCTGGCCCCTCGTACCAATCAATGTTGTCTGCTTTGGGTACTATTTTCGGCTGGAATTTCATCGGAACTTTACCTGAAAAACGTGCCTGGGGCCTGAAAGTGAGTCTTTTGAGGCGAAGCGAGAAGACTGCGCTGGGCCTGAAAAGTGGGCCTAGGCGCGCGCCTGGGTGAGTCTTGACAACAGAGGCCCAAGGTGTCATAACAATAAGTATATCGAATATCGTAGGGTATAGGTCGAAGGTCGCTACAGGGTATATAGCCATAAATAGTGGGATTTTAGTGATTTTTTAAAATATAAATAGCGATTAAATATAGCTATAAAATAGCTGGATTTTAGGTTTTTTTGTTAAACATACATGTAAAATAGGGTATACACAAGGGTATTTTGATATAATATACATATAAATCTTTTTTCTAGTGTATTGCTATTTGTAAAATAGCGCCTGCAATTTATCGCTATTCGCTATGTAGCATATAGGTACCATATCGCTATCTGCCATTAACAACTATGGTTTTACTTGCAGTTGATATCATTTCAGCAATAGAATTCGATAAAACTGGCGATCATCTTGCAACCGGAGATCGTGGGGGCCGTGTGGTTTTGTTCGAAAGAACCGACAAAATAGATGTATGCTGCTTTACAATCTTCCTTTACATTTCTTCACATTTATTCTTCTAGATTTTTTGTACCTTTACTAACATCTATATTATGACATGAATATGTGTAAATTAGGGGGGTGTTCATCGTAGAGTTTTAGAGGCAATGGATTGTTCCAGCAGCCAACACCCTGAATTTCACTATAAAACCGAATTTCAAAGTCATGAACCAGAGGTATTTACTATTCACCATCTCCGTATTTTTTTTAAAAGACGTCTAGTCCTTTTCGTTATTGTTTTTATTTTTCATTTTGTGTCAAGTTTTTTACAGATCATATTTTAATTTTTTTTTTCTGTTGATGCTTGTGAGATCAGTTTGACTATCTAAAGAGCTTGGAAATCGAGGAGAAAATAAACAATATCCGATGGTGTCAGACGGCTAACAACGCCATGTTTTTGCTATCCACTAACGATAAAACCATAAAGTTCTGGAAGGTAGAAAATTTTAAAACATAACCGAGTCAACACATTTATAAATAAAAGAGTCAAAGTGGGCCCACCTCTACTAGCTTTCTTCTATTTTGACCAGGTTCAAGAAAAGAAGATCAAGAAGGTATGCAACTTTAATCTAGACCCTCCAAAACCGGCAATCAACGGTTTCGTAACTACCTCAAATGCGCCTACATTGTTTAAAACATGTTTTACAAACGGAGGAAGCAACGACAATCCGCTGAATTTTAGGAACAACAATATTTCGTTGAGGGGACTTACATCTCTACATTTACCTACGGTAGTTATTTACTTCTTTTGATCCTCATTATTTATTATTTCAATATTTTTATTCTTACTTTTTTAAATCTCAACTTCCAACTGTCATATTCAGGTAACCAGTCACGAAACTAGCCTTTTAGCTAGATGTCGTAAAACATATGCTCATGCGCATGACTATCATATTAATTCCATCTCAAATAACAGGTGTGCTTTAATACTTTTCATTAAGACATGGATCAAGGAGAGGGGTGTTCAGTATTCGATTCGGATTCGAAAAATTCGAAATTCGACACGATACGAGTTCGATTATCAAGCTTCGAATTCGGTTTTCAATTATTCGAGCTCGATTCGATTTCGAATCAAGTAATCGAATACGAATTTATGATTTTCGATTCGATTCGATTTGAAATTCGAATTCAAATTATACATATATATTTTTTCTATTTATATATACATGAATACACACACACAAAACCTTTTAAATTTGGTCCAAACTCTAAAAGTCCGTATAATTTGTTTGTGGTAGTTTTAAAAGTAAAAGTTAAATAAGTTATTATTTAGGGTGAATTTGAGTTAACTCGAATTTATTCGAATTCGTTTCAAATACGAATCGAATCGAATTGGTCATAAAATTCGAATATGAATTCAATTCAAATCGACTAATTCAAATCTTAACCGAATCGAATACGAATTCAGGTAAATAAAAATAAAAATTTGAAAAAATTGATTCGATTAATTCGAAAATTCGTTATTCGAATCGATGAACACCCCTAATCAAGGATTTAATGGAATACATATTTTTTCTTTAAATTTAAATACTTACTGATGTAAGTCTGTTCTATTTTCATCCTGTAGTGACTGTGAAACATTTATATCCGCCGATGATCTCCGTATAAACCTTTGGAATTTGGAAATTAGCAGTCAAAGTTTCAATATCGTTGACAAGAAGCCTGCAAACATGGAGGATTTAACCGGTGGATTTGATTTATAACAATTACTTTTTATTTTAAACAAGGATCCGCACAGTTTCTTAATCGTTAATACTTATTTATATTTGTTGGTGCAGAGGTGATAACGTCAGCAGAGTTTCATCCTTCACACTGTAATATGTTGGCGTATAGTAGCTCAAAAGGCTCAATTAGGCTAATTGATTTGCGACAATCAGCTTTATGTGACACTCATAGCAAAGTGTTAGTGTATAAAGTTATTTCTTATGGATAAAAGATGATACTTTTTTTTAATTGTGGTTAAAGTTATCAACTTTCTGTTGCAGGTTTGAAGAACATGAAGCTCCTGGTTCTAAATCTTTCTTTTCGGATATTATATCTTCAATTTCTGACATTAAATTCTCGAAGGGGGGTCGGTACATACTAAGCCGTGATTACATGACCCTTAAGGTATGCGTTTTTTACTTTTGAGTAAAATGCCATTTTCGTCCTTGAGGTCTGGCCAGTTTTGCGATTTTTTTCCAAAGGTTTGTTTTTTCGCATCTGGGTCCAAAAGGTTTGAAATCTTGCCATTTTCATCCGGCTCGTTAACTCCATCCATTTTTCTCCGTTATGTCAGGGGTATTTTCGTCTTTTTTTAACTTAAAAAACAATCCGGTTTTTTGAATACTTGTACATTATGCTAAATGCTTGTACATAAAGTGAAAAAGACCGAATTGCCCTTTAAGTTAACAAAAAAGACGAAAATACCCCAGACTTAACGGAGAAAAATGGATGGAGTTAACGAGCCGGATGAAAATGGCAAGTTTTCAAACCTTTTGGACCCAGATGCGGAAAAACAAACCTTTGGGAAAAAATCGCAAAATTGGCCAAACCTCAGGGACGAAAATGGCATTTTACTCTTTACTTTTTAAGGAAATATTTATAGGTTTAACTAATTATCTCAGTTCTCATAGTTGTTTAATCGTACACATTTTTGTAGATGTGGGATATAAATATGGGTTCTGGCCCAGTTGCAACTTTTCAGGTGCATGAACATTTGAGACCCAAGGTAAACCTTTTTTTAACCACTTTTTTATAATGGAAAGTAGCACAAATAAATCGACTTTATGAATCAATTTCTCGTTCTTTGTTTTTCCATCAGTTATGTGATCTATATGAAAACGATGCAATCTTCGACAAATTTGAATGTTGTCTCAGTGGAGATGGACAGCGAGTAGCAACTGGTTCATACAGGTCTCACGATCAATCCGTTTTAGTTAATCATGATCAATTTAACGTTGTGCTAACTGTTTTTTAATAATTCAGCCATCTGTTTCGTGTTTTCGGTTGTTCTGAGGGCAGCACAGAAGCAACAACTTTGGAGGCAACCAAGAATCCCACAAGGTACCGTTTGGAAAATGTGAATAATCCATTTATTTCCGCTAATTTTTTATACTTCAATAACTTTATTACCTAATAGGAGGCAAGTCCAGACACCTCCAAGATTCTTAAGATCCCCTGGAGGTATGCACACCATTTTCAACTCATAATTATGTCATTGATTTCTTATATTTTGGCACCAATTTTAGACCTAAATATAAAGCACGTTTTGTGTACGTATATTGTATATAGACGGTTGTTTAATACATAATCAACTTTAAGTAGAGAACTGCGAGAACCTCGTAAATAAAAACACCGGTACAAATTGTTTTAGCTATATTACGTACGGAGGTTATGTAACTGCATAACCGACTTTCTTCTTCTCTCCAATTATATTTGACAAGCACTATGTACAAGTGTATATATTGTTCTTGCAGTTCTCTACCTAAAGTTTGTTTGGTAGACACACAAACATATATATTCACTAATTCTTTATATCTATAGGATCGGATGACATAAATGGAAATAGTTTTGATTTAACAACAAAGTTGCTCCACCTTGCATGGCACCCAAGTGAAAACTCGATCGCCTGTGCTGCTTCAAACAGTTTGTATATGTATTATGCATGAAGACGGACAATGGCGTAACTGTAAATTATTTGGATTAAATGAATATAAGCAAGCGCTCTCCTACCACCAAAAAACCGAGGTAAATTGGTAGTTGGGACCGAGGTTTATGTATGGATTGGTAGGAAGTAGCTGTGTTGTGAATCAGTTAAACTAAATGGGAGACTATGTTTTATGTCATGTTGGGTAGGTCTTTGCTTCATGTTATATTTATGGTTAAAACTTAAAATGACATCATAACTTCTATTCTACATGATAATGATTTGAGTTCTCAAAGCTAATCTCTTCATCGTCAACTAGAGAGACCTTGTTTAGTCGTGTTTGAGTTGAAAGTAGTCAACTTTTGCGTCGTCTTGTATGCACCCCTTTAAAGTTTTCAATAAATGGCGGATATTATTCTTGAATAAACTCAAAACGTTGAACGGGAACGTTCAAACATGAGTTTGGAAGTTAAAAAGTGACCAGTCGCGTGGGTAAATTTGTTTTCGACAAACCTGCTTAAAACCCATCAAAAAGGATATTTTAACCATACAATCAGCTATTCATCACATAAATTCATTCAACAGCTAGAGGGGGGGGGGGGGGGGGGGGGGGTTAAAATGATAAAAGGAGGAAATGTACAAAATCCAAGGTTGTAACATCCATACAAAAGTATTCAAATAATCCTTACATCATCATACCATAACTCTTTTATTGTGTATAGGGCAGCAGCAGGCACCGCTCTAAACTAAATCCATATCCATTCCATTTCCCCACTTACACAGCCCCCAATCCAAAAACACTTGGAAGCACAACATAAATACTACACACAAACACATAAATATAAATCCATTCGTCTTTTTTTCCTTGCGGTTATTCAAACGCTAATTCGGGGGGAAAGAGGGGCAGGCGGGGAACTGTATGTGGTTTTTTCCTGCGCGCGTTTTTGGCTTATTAAAATGGCGGCCATGTAAATATGTGAACACAGAGTCCTCATAACAGGACTCACCACAAAAATCCATATAAAATAAAAAGAAAAAAAAAATAAGATGGCATGTTAGGTTCGTTTTGGTTCGGTTCGGTTCGGTTCATATAATGTGATGAGAACTGGTACCGTCCACTTGTTATGTGGAATGGTGACGGGTGATGGTGATGGTGCCGGTGCCGCCAGTTGAATCAGAAACCGGCATGCTTTGGGACAAACTTGAACTGGCTGAGCCGCTAGGCATGCTGGTGGAGAGACCGTCTTCTTTGGATGACGAAACAAGGTCCGGCCTCAATTCAGACGAAGATGATGACGGGGCTAGGGTGACAATAGACGAGCCGACCGGATACGGTGCAACCGGCATGTCAGCTAGTGAAGATGCAGACGGGCTGTAGCTTAACGTCCCCATCGGGTGATCAAATTTGCATGATGGCCCGAACTTACACACCCCCTTTTGACTGTAATGTGTACAAAGAGGCGCGCCCTGAAATGTACAAAAAACAAACATAAACCATAGCATTAAGAAATATTAACATAGGGCATCTAGCCGTATAGAGATGCTTACTGGACGGAGGGGGAGGCCCATTGGGCTAAGAACAAAGTTTGACTTTGGTACGGTCCATTCTGGTGGATGATGGTATCTACACGAAGAACCAAATTTACAATCCCCTGTTTTCAAGTAATACTGACATTCGGGTTCACCGGGTCTTTCCGGAAAGGAATGTTCTTTTTTACTAGAAGAAGACGGTAAAGAAAGGTAAGATCCGGTGTACGGAGGAGGAGGATGAGATAATTGGGGAGTTACTGCATAAAACTGGGCCGCTCCAACCGTATTTGGAGAAGCCGCTGGACTTACAGGCGCCTGAAATCAACACAAACATACGATCAATTTCTTTTACAAAAAAAAAAAAAAATCAACTTCAAATATCATAAAGAGTAAAATACCATTTTCGTCCATGAGGTTTGGTCAATTTTGCGACTTTTGTCCAAAGGTTTGTTTTTTCGCATCTGGATCCAAAAGGTTTGAAATCTTGCCATTTTCATTCAGCTCGTTAACTCCGTCCAATTTTCTCTGTTAAGTCAGGGGTATTTTCGTCTTTTTTGTTAACTTAATGGGCAATTCAGTATTTTGAATACTTGTTATGCTAAATGCTTGTACATAAAGTGAAAAAGACCAAATTGCCCTTTAAGTTAACAAAAAAAGACGGGAATACCCCTGACTTAACAGAGAAAGTTGAATAAAGTTAACGAGCCGGGAGCCGGATGAAAATGGTAAGTTTTCCAACCTTTTGGATCTAGATGCAAAAAAAACAAACCTTTGGACAAAAGTCGCAAAATTGGCCAAACCTCAGGAACGAAAAATGACATTTTACTCACATTGAACCCACAAATGCCTGTATTTTTGAGTTATCATAAAAAAATAAATTTCTTATTTTATTTTTTTATAAGTACCTGATAAGGATTCCATCCGGGAAACGGGACCATTCCTGGTGGAAGTAGCACCGGGCTGTAAGGTGTGGGCATATATGAGCCCGGAAGAAGAGACGGTCTTGCAAATACCCCGTATGGCTGGGAAGCGGCAACCTGAGATGGGTATATAGCGGAAGGCGTAGATTCAGGTGGCGGTCCCTGTGGTGGCGGCGGAATGACGGCGGTAGGCTGGGGATGATGGAATTTACAGGTGACCCCAAACTTACACTGCCCTGTTTTAACATAGTATGAACACTCTTTTTCACCCTGAAAATGGATGTCGGGATGGTAAATTGTAATGTGAAATTCAGACGAATCAAATAGATATAACTAGAGAGGCAATTGCGCCCCTTTGGGCCGTCTCACTGGTCAAACAGATTGAAAGTAGATTCTTTTTAAAATATATTAGCCCCACCCGTTTTGACCCGTTACACAGCCCGCTCATTTTGCCACCTCCAGAAAAAAAAAAAAAAGAAACTCACAGGACGAAGAGGGTATCCAGACATATTTAACGGCACTGTACTTGATGATCCAACTCCATGTCTCGGATGATGATACTTACAGGAAGCACCAAACTTGCACATTCCTGTTCGCATGTAGTACTAACAACAAAACAGAAAGACACGTAAATTAATACGAATTGATCAGCAAAAAACGAATCCATGAACAGAAAAAGCTATGTCAATCTTTGTATAACTAACATAAAAACGAAAGTATGATGATGGATATGCAAAATTGAATGTAACAAAAAGACGAAACTTTTGAGCACTAAATTTGGGTCTTAATCTTTGCAGAACAAGAAATTGACATGCGCCTTGGATATCCTGCAATGAATGATCAACGATGCACAAATACACCTTCCAATTAAGCAAAAATACACCTTGGTGTCTCACAAGATTCACAGATGATCTACAATGCATATAAATTCCACTACAGAAACAAACGAATGACAAGTGAAATTCCGGTTTTGGAAGTAGTGTAAAAGACGAAGTTAGTTATAAATCTATTTATAACCAAAGCTTGAAATGTAACTAGAATCTATGTTTCATAAAACCAAACAAACAATCAACAACATTGGATCTTGTTACATCAACAATCTATAACAACCAACACATCCTTAAATAGTAAAATCCCCAACATACAACACTAGTAGTACCTGACAAACGGGTTCACCAGGACGATCGGGGTACTCCTCACCGCCACTCGACCTCACAGCTCCATAACCCTAACAAAACTCACAAAAACACCCTTAATTCCAACATCTCAATTCAACACAATCAACAACAAATTACAGATCCACAACGGCAAAAACACATTCCAACCAATACGGATTCCGAAAAACAAAACATTTACCGAACCGCCGCGATCACGAGGATGGTTAAACCGACACCGAGAACCGTAGCCACAAAACCCTGTTCTCAAATAATAGATACAATCAGCTGCATCGGGTCTTTCAGGGTATGATTCCAACCCACCCCCCAACCCTAACTGCCACACAGGCTCTGCATTCACCAATCAAGAAACAAAAACCCCAAATTGAGAATTGAAATGATCAAATTGAAACTGAAATTGAAATGTGAAAATGCAAAGTGTACTGACCTTCGAGCCCTGTTTGTTCAGTCACCGGATCGGACTGTGACATCTCCATTATACAAGATTATAAATAAAGATATGATTTTATTATTATTTGTATATAAATATATAGAGAGAACTATAGCTATACAGTTATACGATTGTGTATCTACTATCTATCTAATCTATCAACACTATACAATGAAACCCCATAAAGACAAATTGGGTATTTTCAAGATCGGATTTTTAGAGAGAGAAGAAGAGGGTTTCAAGTTTGGGTTTCTGGGTCTGTTTCTCACACAATCTTTCTCTCTCTAGATGTATAGGTATAGTGTGCGTATGTATGTATCTTTGATGAGAAGAGAAGTGTGTGTGGGTGTGGGTGTTTTCTCTCTCTTGATCCTCCTGACTGACTCTTTTTGTTTGTTGATCTTTATGGGTTTGCAATCTCTCTTTGATGACTGTTAGTTTACCAACGCGCCATAAGGTACAAGAGAGTTGTTGCTGGGGTTTCTCTCTCTAACTTTCTCTCTCTAGGTTTCTCTTTCTTGGATGTTGAAATTGAAAGAGTTTGGGGTGTTTTTGGATTGTTTATTTTGTGATAAAAAGGGGAATTTGACTTTTTAAGTCATTCAATATATCATAATATAATTGTGTGTTAGAAAATAGATAAAAGGGTTACTCACATAATATAATTGTGTGTTACAAAATATAATTAGCTATTCTATATTATAATGCATGAGGGAGGGTATTTTAAGATACCCAAAAAATAAGAACTTTTTCCCCTTTTATTTATAGAAAGACCCCTAAAATAAGGGTAGTTTGGTCTTTTAAACACTATTTATTTTTTAGCCCCTAAACTTATTACACTTAAATCCTTAAGATTTTAACAAAAGTATAGATAATTAGTTACAATTCACCCCTCTACAACAACCTTCTAATTTTTTTTACGTATTCTTGACATATCTTATAAACTATACTGTTTAAAAAAAATCCAAAGATAGCATAACGACCTACACATTTTTGTCGACGTTTCGGTAGTTGTCTTGTTCAATATTGACACTCAGATTAAAGGTACAAGTCGATAATGCTTTAATGTACAAGTAATTAACACTTGTGATCTAATGCGCCTAATCTACAAAGATGGGATCCATCTATGCAAACAAAAAGAATTTAAAAGTATCGTAACATAAAATGAAGATATTATGTGTCACATTTTATTTTATTAAAACTGCCTGATATCTATACTTATATATCTTATAAAAACTTAAAACTAACCACAACAAACTTTCTAAATAAAGGGGTGGCAGATCTAAAATTAAACCCTAATGCATAACCACAGGGGTGTCCTGCTATGTATTTATAATAGTAACTATAGAAGTGCATTGTGATTTAATTTTAGATTTGTCATACCTTTATTTAGAAAGTTTGTTGTTGTTAGTTTTAAGTTTTTGTAAGATATATCTAAGTATAGATATTAGGCAGTTTTAATAAAATAAAATGAGACGCATAATATCTTCATTTTATGTTAGCGTACTTTTAATTCTTTTTGTTTTTTGTTTGCATAGATGGAGCCCATCTTTGTACATTAGGCGCATTAGATCACAAGTATTAATTACTTGTACATTAAAACATTATTGACTTGTACATTTTAATCCGTGCGTCGATATTGAACAAGACAACTATCAAATCGTCGACAAAAATGTGTAGGTCGTCAGGCTATATTTGGATTTTTATTAAACAATATAGTTTATAATAAAGATATAAACTCTTAACATCCTATTCTTTTTTTATAAAAATTGTTTTTAAAATTTATAAAATATATTTTTTATATATATAAAAACGAAATTTAACAATTAAAGTTAAAGGTGTAAAACGTACTTACGAGTCAATTATTATTTTTTTAAATTTTATTAAAACAAAAATTTTAAACTTAAAGTTTATTTGATGAGTATCATGTGGATATTTAAAAAATGTTATGAACTTTAAAGAATAAAATTATAAACTTTATCATTTAACCAACAAAATAAACTTACTTTACAACTATAACAACGTATCTTTTATTTTTTTGTCATTTTATTATTATTTTTATTAAAAAAAACGAAACTTTACATGTGTAAAAAAGCTTTTTTTACTTTATTTTGAAACAAAAGATTTTGTTTTTATAAAGAATAATTCTTTTATAAACATTATTGTAACAAGTAATATAAATAAAATACTCAAAAAATTTATAATCTTTACTAGATAAATACTAAATTGTGTTGCAAATTTTTAGGAATTATAAGTTCAATTATATTGTTATAGATAATATTTGTTAGTTTCAAAAGAATCTTTACCTACTTGACTAGATATAGATTGTGTTGCATATTTTTAGGATTATAAGTTAAAAGTAGACTTATACAGATAAGATTACTTAGAAAATAAAAATCTGAACTTAGTATGATATAAAGTAAATAAAGATATAAACTCTTAACATCCTATTTATTATATAAACAGTTCTTGAAATTTTATAAAAATATCATTTTTATATTTGTAAAAAATGAAATTTAACAATTTAAGTTAAAGGTCTAAAACGTACTTACAAGTTAAATACTATTTTTTATTTTTATAAAAATGAAAATTTGAAACATAAAGTTTATTGGATGAGTACTATGCGGATATTTAAAAAGAGTTATGAACTTTTAAGAATAAAATTATACTTTATAATTTAATCAATAAACTAAACATACTTTACAATTATAACAATTTATCTTTATTTTTTGTCTTTTGATTATTAATTTTTATAAAAAAACAATATTTTACATATGTGTAACACTTATGACATATATCCACCACAATAATGTTATCATAAATATTAAAAGAATAAGAAAACTACCAGAAATGAGTGTCGCAATGTAAAGTGTCGCCCCCGCCGCATCGCGCGGGCACACTACTAGTGGACCCGTTATGGAGTTTGATCCGTACAAACAATTTTGGCCCGTGCGAGTAGGAAATGCCCACTCAATTGTAATCAGTGCCCAAAACAAAACCCCCTACTCAACTTCATACCTCAAAACACCACAACCGGTGTTGAAAAAAGATCCTACAAGAAAAAGCAAACCGGTTCGTTATTCGTATCGGTGCAACGTAAAGTGATTCATTAGACGTTCGAGGAAGAGTATGTGTCAGCTCGAACATGGGTTGATGTCTCGGAGGATAGAAGGATTGACAACATTTTTCTTAATTATTTAAAGATAATAATTACTTTTTTAATAAATAGTAAATTGCCATTTTAGTACTTGAGATTTGACCAAAATTGACACTTTAGTCCATTTTTTCTTGCCATTTTAGTCCAAATAATTCTTTTTCTGCCATTTTAGTCCCTAACTTTTGTATTTTTTTGTCATTTACATCTACCGCCACCACCATATCCCACCACCCACCCTATCACAACCTTCTATCATCGCCACCACCTGCCTGCACCATCACTACCCGCCCACCCACCCCACCATCATCACCACCCATCATTCCACCACCACCAGCCACTTTTCCGCCACCCACGTCATCAACCAACACCACCGCCATCATCTTCACTATAAACTGGCACACCACCATCCCCATACCATCGCACCTGCAAAAGGAGAAAGAAAAATGTGGTTTGACCAAAATTCACCTAAGTTAACTAACTTTTTGAATGGAGTTAATGGGTTGGGTGAAAATGACAAAAAATGACAAAAGTCAGGGACTAAAATGACAGGAAAAAAGACTATTTGAACTAAAATAGCAACTTTGGTCAAACCTCAAGGACTAAAATGACAATTTACTCTTTAATAAACTAGAAATAATTTAAACCTTTTATTTATTTTTACTATAGTCTTTTCTTTTTATTTTGTTGTAGCAGATAATCAAAATAAAACTGAATTTTGGATATGGATTCGAAAAAAATCTATGATACTATGGGGAGTGAATGGTGTACCATCGAAATAATATCTGGTCTTTGGTCGAAGATCCGTCGAAAGGTTAAACTTTTTGGAAATCAAACAAAAATGAAGCAATTATTCGAGTCGGGAAAATGACAATTGGGTTTACAACATGTCTTGTGACGAGTATCAACAAGACATGGGCGCCTCATTTTTCTTAAAGGGCGGTTTGTGAGATTTTGAGAAAGTCAACCAAGTGACACTTGGTACCGATGATGGGTGTTGGACCATCATCAAAAACAGATGAGAACATCTTCGTACAATGAGAATGGCTCCCAAGGTTGCTACGACGTTTGTACAAGATTCGATCTCAACAACATGCATGGAAGGACCAACAAAAGGGAAAATCAAGTGGAAAGTTACAAGCGAAGCGGTGACAAGTTGACAACCACATTCAAGGAAGGCTTGGAAACAATAGCGTCAAGTATGACCAACCTCGTCAATTTGAAAAACGAAGACAAATAAATTTCGATTTGAAATTGATGGCCATGAAAATCGACCATCTATCCGAAGAAGATCGTGAGCTATTCGAGAAGACGAGATAAGAAATCCATAAGAAGTTCCAAAATAAATTAAATAACTAATTTGTTATATTTTTAATTTAGGAGTTGTTTTTATTTTTATGTTAGTTTATGGGTTTTTTTTTGTGATGTTATTTCACATATAAATTGAATTTTAGTTTTTTTAATATGAATTGTAGTTTTTAACATATAATTACATTTTAAGTAAAAAATAATTATAAATCCAAAAAATAATTATCAAACAATGATTGATGAAGCCTCAATCGAGCCCCACCACAACATCTATTGATGGTGTGAAGGGTGAAGAAAGTGTGCCTATGTGACGTCCATGTGACAATATTTTTTTTATAATAAAACCCTCAACAAATCTTATCTATAACACATAGTCTTATTGCTCCCAAAATTACTTATTGTTACGTTATAAACAATGTGTGTTAAATGATTTGAATGTAAATTTGTTTTTAGCTTTAGGGAATTGATTCACCTAAATGAAAAACACACTAGGGAATTGAACTCCATGACCAACCCTATCTCATGTTTTACAATGGAGCTTCCATCTATGCTCATAAACGAACCAAACTGTAACACCTCGAATTTTTGTGTCCAATGATGTGTTAACACGTGTCATTTGTTTACACGTGGCATCTATAATAAATAAAGGACTAATTTTGACAAACCTTGAAAGTATATAAATTCGAGGGTTATAAATGTCAACAGGGGTAAATATACTGTATAGTATCCCTAAATAATGCTTAAACCTTCAAACGAATAAATTATAGATCGTACAAAAACAAAACGCGGAAGAAAGTGAGAGATTACAAACTACAGGGGTTAACTGTGTCAACATGTTTAATAATACCTCTGAGTGACCCTTTAACGTTCCAAAGACTTTGTAACGGTATTATACCCTCACTAAAATAATATATATGAATTTCGCGAAGTTTCGATATGAAACGAGAAAGTTACGATCGAATTCGTAGAAGAAGGGTTAAAAGCGTCAACAGTGAAAGTTAAGGCTTCCCAATATAATTATTAAATAAACCGGGGACTTAATAATTCACATAAATAACGCGAGGCCCTTAATCGTAAATAACCAAGGGCCAATTCGCAAAGTTACCCCTTCGGTTCCGAAAGGTCAGGTTATTAATTACAAAGATTCGGTAATCATTGCGAAAGATTTGGCAAGATTCTGATCATGATTACAAAGGATTTAAAAATCCTGAAAACATAACCTAACGCGACCCGCGTAAGGTTTCAAGGTAAGTTGAGGCGGGCCGCGAGCCTCCTCTTAAACGCGCCTGGTTAGTAAACTTCAGGCGACCCGCGTACAAAGTGCCTGGTTCCCCCATGCGGGCCGCGTCAGGCGCCCAGATGCAGAAACATGCTTAACTTGGCTGTTCAGCCTTCCAAGAGCCATGATCTGCATTTAAACACCTCCAAATGACCCCTAAACGACCCCTAACACTAAGGACAAGTGTTGATCAGTTGTGGTGTGTGCTAGACTTTGTTGTCAATCAATTGTGGTGCTTGAAACCACTATATAAAGCCTAAGTTGCAACCATAAGTTCACACCCCATCATCTGCATCATTTGGTCATTTCTGGAGCTCCAACTTCCTCTCAAGTGGTCACACTTGGTGCATAGGACCTCAGTAAGTGTTCCACTCCTTTCCCATTTGAGCTTTAACTTAGTTTTAGCTTAAAAGTCGATCCGTCGTAACTAACGGTCGACTTAGCGATAACTCACAAATGATTCAGTGAATTGTCGAATCAAGAATGGTTATTTGTTGGTAATTATGTGGGTAATAAACCTCTAAAAGGGTTCCCACTGATCACCACTCTAACTATGTCAAATGTCGAGTCAAACGTGCACCCAAAAAGTCAACAGAATGTCGTTTTGGCGAATCTTGCATAATCTGTAATGTATATACTATGGAACCTGTTTTGATGATCATAAAACATGATATTAAGTATATAAACTCGTTTGCGCTCGTTTGAATCGATCATTTACTATATAGAACCGGTTCGGAGCCGAATGTCGCAAAAGTTTGACTTTTGCTTTGACTTCAGTTCTGACCCGTTTTAGTGAGGTATAAATATACCTTAGGACTCTCTTAGGACCAGGTCACATGTTGGTATAAACCTCTGTGGTCGGTTCATGAGTTATCCGAGTCTTTTGCGCAATTCCGTCATTCGCCTAAAAGTTGACCGTAACGGCCTTT